>NC_049988.1:8727023-8758808 GCF_000003815.2 Branchiostoma floridae | reverse complement strand
CATCTAACTCCTCTCTCTTATTGGCCCAATTTTTACTTTTTTCCAGCGGCCTGTGGAGATCTCTTACTGGGAGGGATAGCATTGTTTCTTCCTTAGAATTACTGAGTTGCAATTTCTAGTTTGAAAAGTCCCTTACAATCCTTGTACATGGAGTAAACCCTCATTGACAAGGCTCGTCCCTTTCTTGCCCCCATCAGGGTATCTCATCTTGTATAAGCTACCAGCAGGTATCAGCTTTTCCTTACGTTAGTCCTAACCTAGCACCTAAAAGTGCGTGGTAAATCATTCTGTGATGTAAAGAAAAAGGAACCCGTACTCAAGCTACACTAGAAACAAAAGATGAAGAAATCCTGTCAAAGTTTATGAAGGACTTTTTCAGTATTAAAGGTTCAACATGAGGAACACACCCTCGTGCAAAAATGTGGTTCTGCAGGTGTCCTGACTCACCTGAGAGCACATCTGATTCCCCTGATACTTCGTGTACACATCAATCACCTTTGCCTGACAGCAGAGACAAAGACGTTCTTAAGGACACTCTCCAGATCTCTTTGCTGCATACATTAAGATTAAGCTGAAATTAAGCTTTGGTGTTCAGAGCACAATGCATGCAACACTTGCTAAATACTGGTAAATAGATAATAGAAAATAAAAAATTAATGACTGTTCTTTTAATGATATTCTTTATTTCATTCTTTCTTTCATGTGAATTTCCGTACTCTAGCTACACTAGAAACGAAAGATGAAGAAATCCTGTCAAAGTTTATGAAGGACTTTTTCAGCTGTATTGAATTGTATTCAATTTTGGACAGATTTGCTCTTAAAGTTTTAATTACCAAGATGAATGCAATTTTTTAACATTTGACAGAGCAGTGAGAACAATTTTAGCCAGCCTTTCCTTTTAACTTATGAGCTCCCAACTATAGAGCTTTAAATACACATCTGTGTGGCCTAAGAGTTGCCCTACATGTATATACAAATGTACCAGAAAGTGTGTAAAGGATTTTGCTAACATATCATGAGTGCTTTCCTTTCAATTGCTGTATTCAACCATAGGAACTAAGATAGCAAAGACTCAAAGTCAAACCAAGGAGGTTATAACCTCCTTGGTCAAACAGACATGACTAAATCATCCAGGCCACTGCATTGCACATTTGTCTTGTTGACTAAACACCATGGGAATAACTTCTTTTAAGAATATTCTTTGGCCTGTAAAAGACAAAATTGTTTGGCAACAAACCATAGACAGGAATTCTTCGTCTGTCAACAGGACTAAAAGGTTGAAAGATAAACCATATGCAACATTAGTTCCAGGTGGGCAGTATGGAAGTCTCTACCACCAGGCTCCAGGTGTTGAATCATGTCTTGTACATGTTAGCAGCTGGACATTTTTACTCCCTTGCCCGATTTACCCCATTTATACAAAGTCTGATCAAGCCACTGAAGTTCAGTAAGATACCTGCAGTCCAGTGGACGATTCATATTTTTCCTTTGTTTAAATTTGCATGCTTTAGATGTAGCATTACATAGTTTACAACTTAGTAGTAATTTTTCTGCAGTTCCGCAGTAACCTGGGTATTGCACATCCCTTTACAAGAGCCTCACCCTCCTTCTTTGTTGGGCATGTACTGGGCATCTCATGTAAAGGAAAACACGGAAACAGAAACTTTTGCAAGTCAAAAATAAGCACAACTTCTCGCCATTTTGATTCACTTGCAATATCTTGTACTCTGCACTTTAGCCCGTACACTTGCCTTAAGACAACAGTCACCAGTAGTAAAGCATCTCATGATGATTTACCATTACCAGTCTAAAGCAGGCCTAAAAGGTTAGCATGATAGTGCTCTGTCATCCAAGTGATTGTTTATTAGCATTGTTTACTTGGGATCAGGCCATGCTGCTGACTACCTGTACAATTTGGTAATCTACTAGGAATAAACTTTCAGTCAGAAGAAAGGACAATGTGCCTGTATAATCATAAATGAATTTGAAAAATTTATACACAATTGTACCAGCTGACGAATATTACAGTATAGCACTTGGTTTTCCCTTTTTCTATGAATGTAAATTAATGTGCACTTTTGTCCTAGATTTCAGGTCAGAATGTTCTAGCTTTGTTTATCAGTGCATGTCATGATCTGTCTATATCACATATCAGGGGTATCTCACAAGAATGTCAGCATGTCTCAGACGAAAATGTAATACTGCATCTATTTTCACATTTTCAAACCAACTTTCTGAAGGAAAGAGTAACTTAATCTGATCCTGAAGGACTGAGCTGTGATTGGTCCTCTGCCTGCTTGAGTGACAGGCAGGTAGTTGTGAGCCTTTGGTCTGGCAGTAGTAGTGGTGGGACCAGTTCTGTTGGCTGGTGGTAACTGGTACACGGCAGTCACTGATCCTGACATTGTTCTAATAACAGATGTAAGACTTTTGGCACTGTTTGAACTGAAGGGACACGGAGCAAAATTGGAACAGATTTACAAGGTACGGCAAAAGGGACTTATTCCCTGTAATACTTTATATCTTACCTTCCTATGTAGGCATCAAACAAGTACAATGTACCTTTGTATCCTTTAAGTAGAATTTATTGTTGTTGTGCATCTTAGACAAAAGTTGTGTCGTATTTGGGGTAACATCATTCGTTGTTGCTGCAGTGAGCAGTTGCTATTACAGACGTTTTTTTATATGTACCATTGGTAGAATACCATACAAGGTAACATTATGTTGATAATTCATCTAATGTAGTACATTAATGCTTTTCAAGCAGACCATTCAGTTCAGTACTCAAAAAGTGGCACATATGAGTGCTAACAAGAAGTTGAATGGTTATCGCCTTTTTTTACATAAAAATACTTTCTGTATATTAAAGGTTACTGTAACAGTAAAACTTTGTGTTGAGCAAAATCGTTGAATGTATGGGGAGCAAATGACCAGTACAAATGTTATGAACCCAACACTTTAGACCAAAACAGTAAGATCGGTCTGCCCGACATGCTCGTGACCACTTCTGACTTTTGTCAGGAAACACATGTGACATTCTCTGTCAAACAGAAGTCCTACCTGAGTGACACTCCCTAACTACACTTTTCCGTCCAAGGCCAGGTGAAATAGCAACAGCTCGGGAAAAGTCAACATGCAGTACACAAGTGGGTGGGGAAAGAAAAGAAAACCATTTTTTTTGTCCTCTTGTTTAGTGGTATTTGTGGGTTACAATATGGCCAGGGGCATTTGTTTTCCAAACATGGTAGTACAACATGTAGAAACTGCTACAATTAATTGTCTTTCCTTGGGTCCAAAACTCCACAGGGTGACTCTTTAGGAAGAAAATTACATTTTCCATTACACTAAAGAAATGGGATTAAGATAGATGGTCCTTTTTGTACATGGTATATTATCTTTTGTGTGGGGATTAGCAGGTCATTTAGGGCAATTGGGGCAGGCGTAATGTTTAATCACTGCCTATAGTGTGCATGGTGAAAAGGCCACAGACATACGTTGCAACCTGTATGTTCCAAGTCTGTAAAACATAGTGCAGTATATTTATTCTCTCCAGTTTTGACAGTTTTCATGTTGCATTTACATTGTATCTCAGGAGCAGACTAATATATTGATAGTGGAACTGTTTGTTATCCCCTGAAGCTAATGCTTAGGTTCTTTCTAACCGCCGGTATGGTTTTGTCACGTCACCAAGCATTTTGAATAAACAAAAACTCTGTTTTCCACATCATCGGGCAGATGTCTAGACTCGTTAAAGAAAGAAAGCAAGTGAAAACAGCTTGGATAATTTGCGCTTTCATAAGTGGTAAAAGATACACTCGTTTCTGCACAATTTGAAATTTACCCTGTACTTACTACCAATTGTTGTAAAGGTACTGACACCTTTTAGGGTGCAATTATTCACCAGATGTATGTTATGCTCTCAACATGTATTTTTCACACATTAACCCTCAGCCTACTGCCTAACCCTGTAACCCGAATACTTATGTGGTACCAAAAGCTACTTCAGCAGGTGGAGGGTTAATGGTTATGTGGAGATTGCGGGGGAAAATGACAAAATCCCCCCCCCCCCCCCATGAAGTGGACCATTTCTGAATAGTATTGTTGAACAGAAGTCTTCCTAATCTGAGTGTTTTTGATTTCAAGGAGCAGTTCCAATGTGTGTTTGACTCTGTTTGGAGGTTACTTGGGAGTGAAAAATGCAAACTTTGCCGAGACCACCCAGACTTTGTACTATTGGCCTCCAAGAGGAAAATAAAAGAATTAGCTTGCTGTCACAGAGCTATTTGACATTTTCCTGACCAAACATGAGAGTTGGAAATAATCACATTTTAAGACCCTTATCGCATTTCTTAGACACATGTACAACAGTCAAAGAACTTAGTCAGGACAAAGTCACTGATACCACAAAATCACTACTGTTGAAGATATTGGAGACAGACTAATTCTCTTTAGGACCTACCATTTTTTGATAGGGGGTAAGAAGTTTTTCTGCCTTCTGAAACAATTGGAAAACTTTCTACTCTGTATGCTTTCAAGTTTATATGAATGATTACTTCTTAAAAGAAAAGTATTGCCCTAGTGCACCTGTTTCATAGAAAAGGCATTGAATCATTAACTGTGTGGCTCAAAATGGATTGATACATATGCAAAATAGTACAGGACCTTGTAGGATCAACTAAAGTTTAAAGTTCTCACAAAAGTCACAGTCAGCAAAGTTGAAAGTTCTTCTAGTTAGCATATGTCTAGTTACCAACACCTGGTCCTCTTCAGATGTCATTTTCCTTAGAAGGACAGAGATTCTAATCTTCCAAGGCCAAGACTTTCTTACAAACTGTCTACTTCTCAACACATCATGATCTGTTTGCCTTACATGTAGGAAGGAAGTCAGAATAACTTTTGCTATACTGTATACATAGCCTTCTCACGACCCATCTTTTAGACTCTGTAAACTTGGACGTAATCCAAAAATGTGTTTTTATCACCTTTCAAGACCTTTTATATCATTTTTGGAACTGAGGGTCCTTATAGCTTCTATATAATTGGCCCCTATCTCCACATCTCTTAGAAACAAACCTTGTCTTAACTTGTCATATCAGATGGCAACCAGGGCTAAGGTTAGAATGACAAAGCAGTGATCTATCAATAGGATGTATACTGAAAAGGGGGAGGACTTCCATGTTCTGGGGAGATCTCACTTAAGCACTCAGTCATACAGGAAAAATTGGGCTGTTGCATATGAACCGGGACAACTGTTGTAAAATTAGAAGATTTTTTTATGTATGAAAATAGATATGGAAGAAAGGCCTGGTTGAGAAAATGAATTGTAATTTTTCAACACTGCAAGATTGTTCAAATGTAGCCCTGTCTAGTTTGCAGAAAGTTGTTACTGTAATATTGAAAGTATTAGATTCTTGTGTCAACTGAAATCAATCTCTTTGTACTAGCTTATACTTAAGAACATGTTATACAGCAGTTGGCAAGATTTCAAGTGCCCTGCCATTTTGGAATGTTGCTACAACGGGCAAGAATTCTTTGCTGTGCCTTTTCCCATACATATATAGCTGCTACTGTGATAGATGCAGTCCTGTGTCAGCTGGTGTAAGGATATCCCCCACTGTTGACCATCCCCCCCTCACTTGCCAGTGATGATACATTAGTCTGGGGTTCGTCGGAGGTCACTTTGCCTGAATATTGATATGAATTTTTATGTAAAAGCAGGAGGCCAACAGTTTTACAGCTTTGTAAAAATCACTAAAATGCATGGTTGAACATTACGTTGCTTTGGAGTTTTGTTGTTGTTGATAGTTTGTCTCTTACAATTCTGGTACAGAATTGTGAGTAAAATAATGAAGAAAAGCATTGCATAGATACTATGAGGTTTTTATCAATAATAAAAACAGCAAGAGACAGAATAGGAAAAGGGGATCCTGAAATTAAAGTATCAAGTTTCAACCACCTCTAAAGAAATTTCTATTTGGGGTCAGGGAGGTCTAAACAATTATTTCCTTTTTTAGCCTCTTCCTAAGTATGTAGGATGTGACTAAGAAACTATGCTTACGGCACTTGTCAATGGTCACAATCACCAGACATGAAAGTTTTGATGTTCATATAGGATGTTATGAATTCTTTTCCTCACAGTACAGTACTAAAATTAAATATAAGTTGGAAATACTGCTGGACTATAACATCTGGTCGCCTTAAGAAAGTTACGTAGGTCTGAGATTCCTTTAAGTGTCAGATCATGCATTGTTGGTCATCCTTAAGTTATTCACCTTGATAAGATATCACATACAGGAAAAAGAGAAGGAACTTCCTAGACAATGACATTATGTCTAACCAACTGCGTAGTAATACGTGTACTTCCTAACTACAGTAATTTTACAATCTGCAGTAATTTTACAATAGAATACATCTAAACAGACAAAGCTGCTTAACAATGAAGAGGAGATTACTTTACCCAACCCCCTAAAACACTCGGAAGCTCCATCCCTGGCTGGGCAATGGTATGTTTATAGCCAGGCAGGCATTGATCCAGTAAAGGCTTTCTAGGCATGTTGGAAATGCAGCCGGCCCTTTGACTCCGCTCGTGTCGCCACTACCGGGAGAGGATATCAGGGGCGATGAGAGATTGAGTCTGACTGTGTCAGCGATCGGACTACAGTCCGCATTGGTCAGGCAGGGTCCGACACAGTGGGCACCAATTCTGGCCAATTGGTTTTAGCTGTGTTAGAATTCACCATGATCACAGCCTGTTAGAAAGGGGGTTATTACGCATTGTGGACAAGGATCCTGGCACAATTTTCCTGCAATGTAACTAAGTTGGGGTGGAACTGGACTGTTAGTCTTCTGTGCAAAGGCAACATAACCCCCCTTCCCCTCCTGATGTTGTTGAGACTACTCTTCAGAGTAATATGGCTATGATGCAAGGAAGGTACATGTTGCACATTGTCTATGACCTCAGCATAAATGTTGTTCTTTTAATAGACCCATGTTGCTTCGATTTCTGTTGGCTCTTGACGATTGCGTTGTGATAAAATGTATTGGTAGGGAAGGATGAAACATGTCAGTCACCAGGAAGGGTCTCCCACTAAGTTTGAGATACAGTAGGTTACATGCATGTATTTGTGTATGGTCTCGTCTCTCTGTAACAGTTTGGGGGTATTTTCTTCAGTTCATCCAGAATTACTACTTGGAAATCACATTTAGAAATCTTTCGAGATGTTTGTTACAGGCAGAGTGTTTTTTGTTCACTGTTTCTGAAATTAACGTTATACAGCAGTGCAAAAGTGTGTCATCCAATCTTTCATGATTATGCAGTGCTTGTCTGCAACAACACAATGTAACCTCAGCTTGCAAGCTGATAACATTTTTCTTCTCCCTTTGTTGCAGGTGAAAAAATGTGACGTATGCCTAGCTGTGGCTCATGTTCCAAGTTCTTCTGAGGTTGAAGAGGGAAGAACAGTGAAGGACTACACAAGCGTCTTGGGTCTTTAAGACGTGGAGTTGAACATCCTGTACTGTCAGGAAAGACATTTCTACTGGAGTCTTCATGCCATGGAGATTCGTGTTGACGTGACTTCTTATTCCTTTCTTGTTGCTGTGATCTCTCACCTTCTTCAGATGGCATATGGCCAGGATATAAAATGGGATGCTGCATATACCCCTTCAAGTAAGTACTAAATACCTTGTGTAGTTTCTTATATGCATGCTCTTTTAAGAAGTATGGCTTGAAATGTTAGAAGTCTGGTGATTCATATACGTCCATTAGTCTCAATTTTGATTAGCTTGCAGCCTTCCAAAATTGTGCTATAAATATGTTTGACTTTTTGCCTAGTTCTAAAAACTTTTCTGGTACTGGTAAATAACAGGTGGGTTTTTCGAATCCTGGTAAAAATACATTTAGACATCTCTTCGTTTCATTCAGTTAATGTATGAATGGATTTTCATGATTTTTTTCTGTTTTGGTAGGACTTGTCGAGGGAACATTTTGTAAAATTTTTACCACTATGATATTTCAAGGTGTACTTGTAGTTTAAATTGCTAAACTGTGTGCTGTACCATAGCAATTAACGAACTCCTGCTACTGGAAAATTGCCCTGCCTTTCAACCCTTATATCTGGAAAAGCCCTGGCACTTTGGCAGCAAAACCTGTGTATTCTGCACATTCCAACTTTGGCACGGGACACGAGATGCATGGAAATCCATCCTTCAGCCTGTAGTCGGAAAGACAACCAAATAGATCCTCCCTGCTCAGCTACCTCGCATGCAAAAACAAATACTCCCCAGTCTAGACAATGTTTTTTGCTGAGATTGTGAGGGATTTAGCCTCCTTAGCAGCAAAACTCTGTCAAATCGCCACTTCCTTGGAACTAAACCCACAACGGAGGGAAGCGATCCTTAACACCGTTCTCTGTTTTGTCTCAGCGACTAATTTAAAGGAGTACGGGTGGAGAAAGAAAGGAGTTGAGAGATAAAGTTTTCCCAGGCATTTCAAGTCTCAGCAAGGAAGGTCGCAGGGGATGTTAAAGTTCCACAGTATATGTTCTTACTGTCTTGGGAATAAAAAGGGCCCTATTAGGCATGGCCATTTCTTATCGTCCAATATTTATGTGGGTTCCACATGGTACAACCCTGACGTTTGGGGAATTGCTGAGAGATTGTCGCCACCTGCCCTGAAGTAGAAACAAGGAGTTGAGTTTCCTCCAGAAATTTCACAATGTCTGCCAGATCGTTCACTGCTACAGGAAAAGCTCTGTGACAGTCAAAATATTACTGTGGTACAAAAATTGTTTGTGTAGAGCAAGCTGTAGGTTGGCTGCATGGTCAGACTAGCATGTGACCACAGCAGCTGGAAGGTCAAAGCCATAGGTGGAATGCGGAGTTCATGCCAACGTGCCTAGCCTGTCATTACCGTTTCAGTTGACAGACAGTTCTCAGGACATGGCCATGCTTGGGGAGGTAATGAAAAGAATGTGTAGACAATTAAGTGCCTCTGACCTGTTAGAATAACAAAAATTAAGCAATACCAAGACTAACGAAAGATGGGCACGTGTTTGTTTGGGGGAGATGATGATACTGTTGACAGGATAAATCAATGGTTTAACTTAAGCAGCAAAGCTTGAAATCTGTGACCATCAAACAGGGCTTTCTCCAGGACCAGTTTTCCCATCCTAAGATTGCTTGTTGAGATGGACAAAATTAATCTCTGTCTAATAATCTGAACTTCATAGCGTTGAACATGGCACTGATGCAAATTTATTTTGGTAAACTCAAAATGACAGATCTAACAACAAAAATTAACTACATGGGCTCCCAAACAATGAGTGGGAGGGTGAAAATTTCAAATCTTGGGACCACCTTGGTCTGGAAGAAATGGTTTGCTAACTAAAGGTAAGCCATGCTGGGCACTCTGAACTCTCACAAAATGAAGCCTTGCCAAATTACAACATCTTATGTAGAGTATGCCTATCACCTAATGCCTTTTACCCAACTGTTGCAGGCACACCATTCCCAGGGAGTATGAAGTGCTGGACGTGTGAAGAAGCGTCTGATAACTACAACTGTAATAGATGGGCACCTGACGTCTACTGTCCTCAAGGTAGGAAACTTTCGGTTGAACTGTTAATTTCCAACACAAAAATTTGACTTACCCAACGTTTTTTATTGTCCCACTTCAATTTGGACAAGTTTGACAATAAAAAAATTGCTCCAATTACAGGTCAGTCTTGCTTCAGAATGATCATTTATAGCAACACAGATGTACCCTCAATGTAGAAAACTTATGTCATACAAATGGAGCTTAAGAGATTGCTTGGTTTAACTGGGCTCTCAATACAAATAAAATATAACCTTGCTTGACCGAATGGTTAGTATAAAATATTAGGTTGTCCCCATCACTTTAGCAGTTTTTGCAACCCACAATCACTTTCTACTTCTTTTTTAACCATTTCAAAGCAGTGCCAGCAGAACACAGCATATGACAGGCAATTAGCACGAACTGTAGCATGTCCCATGGATCACTTTTCAGTTATGGCAACAGAAGGTTGTTCTCAAAACACCAGAAACACAGAGGTCTACAGCCTTGATGAAAACATCTGCCCCAGGCAAAAATATCCACCTCATCACTGGACACTTATGTCAAGGGCACATATTCAACCTCTTACAAATTAAGTACAAGAACTGTCAACAATGTTTAATTTTAAGGGGAAAGTTGTTGTAGTTCTGCAGACTCTATTTTGAGTTCAAGCTTTGAGGACATTTGAGATGTCAAATGCATCACTCTTCTAAGTCTACTGAGGGTTCTTATATCAGTAACAGCCTAAGGAAATGTCATGTCCAGTTAAATGGTACAGCACTGGGCTGTTACTAAAAAAGTTAACCTTGTCCAGACCTAAGAATAGATTGGAAAGTGAATGTATTCCCAAATGACCTTTTACTTTCTTGAAGTTGAAGATTTCGTCACATTTTGTGGAGCCATGTTTGATGATGGAACACAGCCACAGTTCAAAATTATATGATCATAGCTTTACTGCATACTCAACATAATTGAAAGTAACAGGGAAACTTACTAAATATTACGGTAGATATTGAAATATGACAGAAACAAACAATACGTTTTGTCAAGTTTGTTCTAGCCTGAGTACCATCCTCTGTAGTGACCGCTGGCTCAATACTTTCCCTTGCTAACCACAGTTAAGAAGCGAAAGTATTGAGCCAGCACTCACTACGGAGGATGTACTTAGACTAACATTACTCTGAGTAATGGATAGAAATATTTCATGATCTCCCTCCTTTGCATGTCTTTTTGTACTGCTCTTTACGTCTGGTATCCCTCCCATCCTCAGAGGAGGATTTCCCTTAGCCATAAACTGTAAACAAAGGGAGCACTTCTTCTTGCTGTGGATTGGAACAGCTCATATGAGCTTGTATGAGATTACACAGTTATAACACAGACTTTTGATCTCTCAGAAGATAAAGGATGTGACCAATTCTGGTAAATCTGGAGTCATGCAGTTAGTTGCAATTATGCATGAGAACCCAGAAGGGAAGAAGATAACATTTTTGAAAAGGAGTTTTCATCAATTGAGAGTCATTGCGAAGTACCGCAAAGTCTAGATGGCACTTCCATTGCATTTGTTGCCAAACTCCAATACTTTTTGCTCATAAGAGATGTGAGATTTGATTTTGAATTTTAGATTTGATGTTATAGCCAAACTTGAAAGTGCCCATTTCAGACACTTTGTAGGAAAGAAATCCAAGGAATCCCAATAATGCTATATATTAGCTGTGCATTTTCTAATGAGGCTTTTCTTTATGAATCTGAACTGAAATACCTAATACCTCCATCTACCACTAAACCACCTGTTAAGTACACAGCATAATGCGAGCATAACTTACCATTTCCACCTATCTGTTTATCTCCACCAGGTACCAAATACTGCCATACATTACACAGGATGAATGGGGAGGGGGGCAGCGTCATGGTGAGGAAAAAGTGTGCAGCTGTGGAGGACTGCACCCCAAACACTGTGGGCTGTTCCATAAACACAGATGGGTCCATGGTGAGTCAACTACAGCATAAGGTCATTAGAAAGAACTAATAGTCAATCAGGGTTCCAGCCAGCATCCGTTGTTCCGTCCTTTGACAGAATTTTGCCCATTCCATCCTCTGTGATGGACAAAAATCATCATGTTAAGATTCTAATTGAACCTATCTAAGTCTAGCAGCAAAATTTGCCCCTCAAAATAAAAGAAATTCATTTCAGAGGGATCAGATTTTTCCTGTTGAGTATACCCCATAGGATTGTCAAATCTTTGACAGGATTTCCATTCAAAGTCCAGGGGATGGAAAGAAATTTTGGCTGGCTAGAACACTGAGTCAATACTAGTGACATAATATCATGTACTTTCCTTCAAAAGCAAAATTTTCAAAATATGCATCCATGGTGCTGAAATGCCTTCCATTGAAGAAGGAACAAAGCTTAACATCAATTATAGTGACATGATATCAAGATATCTCCCTTTAAAGATAACAAAATCTCATATGATTTACAAATCCGAATTGGATTATTGCTTTATGTTCAATCCTATGTTAGTAGTTATTTTTTGTACTTCGAGTTATTATTATTGTTATAGGGCTCCCTAGGAAATCAGTTACTACGTTAACTGAAGGGACTACCCTAAAGATCAATAAATAAATAAAAAAAATATAGGTAAAATATGTATCCATGGTGCTGAAATGCCTTCCATTGAAGAAGGGACCAAACTGAAGCCTTTTAGTGACAAGATATCATAATATTCCACTCAAAAACCAAAAGAAAGGTCCAATACATGTATTTGTAAGATATGTCTCCATGGTGCTGAAATGCCTTCCATTGAAAAAGAGCCCAAATATAACCTCAATTCTAGTTACTAATATCATGATATTTCACTCAACCTCCCAAAAAAGATCTCATACATAAGTTTGTAAAATATGCCTCCTTGGTGCTGAAATGCCTTCCATTGACAAACACCTCTTTGTTAAGAATTTGAATTGAATTGGAGCCATCTTTGTAGGCCTATTGTTTGTTATTGTCTAAAGAGTATAGTGGCATCATACATCTCTCTATAATCTATCATCTTATTCCTAAACTTAAAGAAATTTAAAGTTCCACTGTCTGTATTATTTATCATATCACACACATATGGGTTCTATGTTCATATTATCTTTTATTTTGTATTTTTCTTCTATCAGGTGTGTATAGCCTGCTGTGAAGGAAACATCTGCAACCCAGAGGTGCCAACCAACCACACAACCGCCATCTTCGCCACAATAACGCCATATGATGTTGGCAGTTCTTCACATTTTAACCCCTCAGTACAAGTATTATTGGTCACACTACTGGCTGCAGTACTTTTCAGACATCTATAACATTCAGAAGATAATAAAAGAAAAAATGTAATGCTCATGAATTTATCAATACCTCATGTGGAAAAACCTGTTGACTTCATAATCTGAATTTTTAAAGGAAAATAATTTTTGTTACTCCAAAGCTCTTATCGATATAACACTGTAATAGCTTTCATTTTATGGACCTTACATGGTACCAATGCCTAAGTCACTAAAGAAAGAAAAATTCTACAAGGAAAGCCATCTTCTATGGGTGAAAATGCGTTTGCCAGAAACAATTGCCAAAAAATTACAAATAAGACGTAGATTTTCAATATAATTTTAGCTACAGTCCCTTCAACTGTTTATCAACTGGAGTCATTGCAGTATAACACATCACCACAACAAAGTGCATGTAAATTTTCAATTATTTGTATTCAAGCATTTGAGTGATGTCATGGAATATATTTAAAATTTTTGAATATGTGTAAATATTAAAGAAAAGTTTGACTATGTGTATCCAGATGTATTTTTTATAAGGATATATTGTCTGAAATGTGGAATATGGAAACAAACCAACACTTCATGATATTGCATGTTATTTGATTATCAGAGTACATGCATTGGAAAATCTCAACCCTGTAAATTTAAAACCTGATTCCTGACATCAATAGTTGAGAATACTGTTTGTCATTTGATCATCAAACATTCAGGAACGTGTTGTATTAAAGCTATGATTTTCTTGTGTTTCAAAGTAGTTTTGCAGCTTTAATTTTCATGATAAACTTTTGATTGATAAATATATGTCTGAATTTTGTCAGAGTTTAATTTCAAACCTTTTGCAAGCTATGGCACTTAGTTGTGATCTCCGTGTAGATTTGTTAGTTTTTGTAGATTTTATAGTATTTCAGTTGGTAATACAGAGCTTTCTGAGATTTCTCTGTGAGACAATCAATGGATAACTGTTCCACTGCATATGGTATAAAAGACATGCAACAGAAACCAAAACGTTTCATCTTCTTGATGATTTGCCTCACTTTGTAGTACAATATCACATTTCTATACCATAGTATTTATCATTGTGTTGCTGAATGTCTAATGTTCAAGTTTTACGTGTTCAAGCCTTACTGTATATACAAGAGAGTATAATGATGTGGAAGTAAATTGTGAAACTGTTGTACAGAAAAAAAAACACAAGATGTCTTGTCTTGTCTGTCCCTTAATCCTTAATTACAATAAGAATACACCATAAGTTGTGAAAGACCTTTGTAGCACCTATATTACTTGTATAAGAACATGTTTACATTTATTGCTTATCTGTGGCTCACTTAAGTGCTAACGTTAACTATCGGTAACCTGGAGTCCAGTCTTGTTAGGGTGCTTCCTTGCAACACCCTGGACTAGCTATCATTGGAAGTAGCCTGATTAAATCTCGCTTATAGCAGCCCGCCAATCATCCACGGCCCTGGACAGCGGAGTTCGTGTTGCACAGACTATCATTGGAAGCAGAAAAGGTAACAAGACAAGCTATATCAAATAACAGCATTATGGACAAAGATGTATCTTGAATTTTCAGGTACTGTCTAGACACAACAATAAAGTCGTGTTTCCATGTTGTATGAAAATTGTGATATTTTTCGTGTTTTTTAGATGCAAGATGCACAAGGACAGAAATGCATACACTATCCCAATCAAATGCTTATCAACCAATGTCTTCAACATTCTGTGGATAACATTAAAGCAGTCTCGCCTTTACTGGTACCAGATCCGTTGTTTACATCATGTCCAGCCCTAGGTCACTTCATAAAGACAAAAAATCAAACTTCATGCTGAGTTTTTAAAAGGCCAGGGGTCTGTTTTGGTAATTTGACATTGAAAATGCATTAGGAACAGACACAACCTAGCATGACGTGTCTCCTCTAGATGACCTCATAGCAAGGTCAAAGATTCAGATCATGTTTGTTTTTAAATCTGACTGTTGGTTGTCTCTCATGATGACCAATGTCTAATGTTACAGTTTTTCATGTTTCTCTATGGATAAGGACAAAAAAATGATCTTTGAAAGCTATTCCTTCAAAGTCCAAACAGATTTGAAAGTCCAAAGATACTGGTAGATATCTTTTATGTGTTTACTAAGGAAGTTTCTTCTTAACATCATAAATTGAAGTTTTGTCTTGTCATATCTTGCACCCAACCAACCTCCTTGACAATGTACGTCAGAATCATATTATGAATCACAGATTCTAATGATCTCTAAGCTAGAAACATCTGTAAAATATTATGTCGCGCTGTTTTCTTAAAGATGTGAAAACAAATCTTTGGAACCAGATAACCATCCTGATGAACTGGAGATCTCCAAGGGCTTCTGTCCTAAACATCTTCATCAGAGACAGACCAATTTCCTGTCTGGCGCATCCCTGGGATGGTACTGATTAGTTCCTACACTCATGGAGGTCTCTGGGGACACTTGCGGTCTCTGGTGACACAACTCAAGGACACAGACTTCCTAAGGAAGTTTCAGTTGAGAGTTGACTCTCAAAATCTTTTAGATAAACTTCTAAAAGTATCTCTGTAAATGGTACTGATTCGTTCCTAGACTCATATAGGTCTCTGGGGACAGTTGTGGAGACAACTCAAGGACACAGACCTTCCAAAGGTAAGTGTCAGTTGACTCTCAGAGTCTTTTAGATAGACTTCCTATAAGTACCTGTTAGTGTATAACTATGGATGACATTCTCTCCTGATGACCATTATGTCTTATGTTACAATGTTACAGTTCTGAATGTTTCTTTATGGATTAGGACAAAATTGTGACTCGTCTGGTTGAATCAAGCAGAATGCAACATTATACGTACATCTGAGAAAAGCTTATCAATAATTGGGCTCCTATTTACTCCACCTCTAAATTGAAAAAAAAAAAAAAACCCTCAGATATGATAAAAAATCAAGGAAAAAAATCATATCCACTCGTGTCTTCTTTCTGAGCCTTTAAGTTACATCTAGAGAACAGTAACCTTGGACTTAGATCAGCTGTAAGAAAATAATTGCAACTTGCTGTAATTTGTATCATCAACTTTGATCCCTTTGTTAAACATGAGATAATGCTCCGGTCAAAACAGGTCTTTTCTGCTCACCTTTGTCATGTCTATAGTCCAGTGTATATGTCTAAGGCTTTTTCCTAAGTTCTCAAGTAGTACATCAGTCAGACCTAATGAGCATGTGTTTCCTTCAAGAAGTTCAAATAAAGTTGTGATTCCCTTTAAGACTATCCTCTTGCTCCTTGTTGATTGAAGGCAACCATCTCAGTGATTCGAATGATAGAATGGATGATAGAATGGATAATGGGTCCTTCACTCCTACCATTATTATTGATTGCGAACTGGGGATTAAAAAGAATATCATCATCATTGAAGATAGTACAAGGTCACCTGCAAGAATATTTCATCAAAAGCAATCAGTCATTGGGACTGACAGTCAACAAGATTTGAATTTTTAGAAGTCTTCTACAACCTGAAGATATGGTGTACCATGCATTCCAGTATCAGCAGTCGCCGGGATTAGCTGTTCTGTCATCCCACCCATTGCCTGCCTGTGGATTATATCTCTCTTCATGGTTGTAGTGCTGTGTTGATAGGCCCCTAGCAAGTTGAGTGTCAGACCAATTTTCTCCAATAGGGACAGTTTCACTTGAAAAACTCCAGGAACAATTTGCAGTCCCTGTGTCAGACATCTTGTTAGCAAATTCCCAGACATGGTCAGACTTTAAGTTGATTACAATGGCACTGGGTATAGAACTGATACCTGCGCTATTCGAGGTGTTGATGAACACATCTCACCTCTGAACAAGAAAAAGTCAAGAGCAGAAATTGTAAGGTTGTAACTTAGACCCGGGCATGCAGCAAAGCTTTCTTTGTTTGTCAGTATGCGACCAGTTTCTTTAATAGAACAGCAAAGAACAAATAAGGAAAGCAGCATTTTTGTCAAGTCTAAGCATGGAAGTTGCTCAGTATACTTCTTCTGATATACAGGAAAATGTAATACAAGCTGTGCACTTGAATGCAAGATTGAGGAATCCATGGGAGCAGCTTCAGCACATTTTCTTGATATCATACTTCCTCTGAAGTCCAACCTTTTATCGTAATACCCAATTAAGGCCTTTTAACAGATGTCAATACATGTATTGTGGAGTTGCTATATACAGAAGTGTGCAATTCTTCACAACACAAAAGAATTTTCACAAGACGATTGCCTGGATGAACCTTGAAATTATCTGGAATTTCTACCTAGCAATGCATCAAAATATGTTTTCCACAATTCACAGACTTTAAAATTTAGCGGTCCTAAAACTTTTCAGGCAGTACAAGTTGGAACATGTCATAATCAAATGCTGAGATGGAAAATTGCAAGTATGCAGGGGTTGTGCTGTTCATCATCATAAATTGCAATTGATAGGTCCTGCCAAAATTTAATTAGGTAAAGGCATATAAACCTGTTTGGCGCACAATTTATGGTCATGTCAGAAAGTTAGGAAAGACTAAAGTGGGAGTGGTAGTGATGCTTACCAGACTTTTCTTGTGAGGTTTGCACCTCATTGTTTCAGCATAAGGTTCCTAACTTTACAAGTGCCGAACAGCATTCTATTTGATGCCAAGACCTGACAGAAATGTAACTATGGAAATAATTACTCCTTTTTTCCACACAAAAGTGAAATGTTTAGTGCAATAGCTGGGTTTGTGTCCACACTGTTGAGAATGATTGTTGGTCAGTATTACACAACTGAGGATGTCTGGCACATCAGAAGTTTTACTGTGGGTTATGATGATTTATGAGCTGTGCTATCACAGACCAGCACAGTCTAGACCCAAACATTGCATCCCTTTGGATTAAGCTGTTCAAGCCCTTTAGTTTGGTACATTGTGTTTGGGACACATCTCAAATAGCCAAGCCAAATTGTGTACCAGTTTGTAAGTGAGGATGAAATAGACAGGCTGCACCTGACATCCTTGGAAGAAAAGAGTTTATGTCTTAACTCTAGACTGCTGAATCTTGTTTCCTCTGGCATGACTCCTATTTCCTTCCAAAGGAAACCCTGGTTATATTGTGACCATGACTCTGCCTCCATGTCAAATTCCTTTTCAAATTCAGTTAGTAGTTAAAACTCGCAGAGCCGGGCTTTTTTGTGTCATTCAGAAAGTATGGAACATGTTCGACTTCACCCAGTCAAGAATTCTACTTTTGAAAAATGGGAAAAGCAAAGGGATGATAATCAAAAGATGGGAAATCTATTCATATTCCATTTTTTAAAGAAGATCATGCAGATATAATGTTACACTGTAACGTTAGATAGAATATATTCAAGATTGTTGATGC
Organism: Branchiostoma floridae; assembly: GCF_000003815.2. Taxonomy (NCBI): domain Eukaryota; kingdom Metazoa; phylum Chordata; class Leptocardii; order Amphioxiformes; family Branchiostomatidae; genus Branchiostoma; species Branchiostoma floridae. The sequence goes on along the minus strand of NC_049988.1, from coordinate 8,740,570 downwards.
CAAGGAAATAGTCCATTGCTGCATTAATATCACTGTATCATGAAGGATGTCAGATATTATGTTAAACCTAAAAGAGGTAAAAGCTGATTGTGGCTTGGATGTTTATACATGTACTTTGGAAACCTCATGGCTGATCCAGACTTTTAGAAAATAAATCTGCTGGTTGATACTCGGTGCATACTAAATAGAATACATTTGCATATCTTCATCAAGGTCTTTGATGTGGGTTTACCTGGAATATACCATTTGTAACTGATCCCTGAAGGGAAATAAAACATTGAAGGAGGAATTCCTTTGAAGTACAGGGAAAACAGAGAGTTCTGATACCTTGTCTTTACCAACACAGCCCAAGGGGTTCCTTTAGCCTTAATTGTGGTATCTGTTACCATGGTTTTCTGATACCTAACATCAGAATGCAACCAGAAAGAAATTAATTTGGAATTAGTATCTTAGTATTAAAGCCAGTGATTTAGAGCAGGCCCCATTAGTTTGATACAAATTATTTCCATCCTTAAAATGCTTCTCTGCACTAAAAGTACTATAATACAAAGGTCTTGAGAATGAATATTACCAATAATACTAATTAGAGGGAAAGCAATTTTTATTTTAAGGCAGAAAAACATGGCTGATTGAGTTTGACAGACATGTAATATGCTATTTCTGCTGCGTTCTCTGAAGAATGTGGGCACGCAGACAATCCACCACTAACAAGGCTGGCACGGAGCCAGGCATTTTAAAACCTAGACTCTGAAGTAAAAGGGAAAAATGTGCAATTAGAAGTGGATATATCCCATTGTTTTGAAAACAGGACTGAAACCAATGATTTCTTCAGGGGGAACCGAACATCCTGGTAGGTGAAAACAGTTGGGTGTACTTTCAGTGCTTCAATTTTACAAAATGGCTTTCTTTTCTTGCTTGCTGGCTACTTTTTTCCAACAGAGATGTTTGACAAGTAACTGTAGTAGAATGGATGTAGTTACTGTATCTAAGTGTTTCATAAAGAATTTTGTACATTTAAACTGAAAAGTTTCTTATCTGCCATAATTAAAAAAAGGAGTAGAAAGGTTCATAAGGAAGCTTTTCATATTGAAGGTGTTTTCAAATTGACCATGTTTAATGCGGCCCTTCCCACTTGAACAGGTGCATTAAAAAAGGATAGGTTCACTCCACTTCAAAGCATTGCAGCGAGTCACACAGTTGTGGGTGTACTTTTTGTAGAGATCAGGCTTGTTTTTAAAAGTTGACAAGAATCTGCAGTGTAAATCCTGTCCTATTTGCAGGTCACATTCCAAGACAGAGAAAATTGTAGCTTTGGTGGGTTTTCTTCCCCAGTGTATGTTTCCAGATGTGGTCCCAGGCTTTGAGCTTAATCCAGAGTGTGGTACAAATGCATGCGTTTGCTTTGATCTACTGTGTGTAAAGCCTTTGGTCTTGTCTCATGTTAAAAGTCAAACCCAGGCCTTTAGGGTTGGTAACACATGGATTGCTCATACACACATACTGTGTTTCTCAATCATAATCTTTATTGAACTGTTTTTATGGTCATAACCTCCTTGGTCATAGAAAAAATGATTTCCTTACACCCAATTAACGTTCCAGGCGTTCCCACTAATGAATATAGTTAAGTTAAAGTCTTTTACATGTTACGGTACCTGAAGTTTTATTGGTTAGGTCACTTTCACGACAAGCAAGTTTCATATTGTCTGAAAATTAACATTCAGCAATTCCAGGATTGTTGGTAGGTTGATTGGTAAAGTTGGTCGGACTATTGAAGTGAACGCTCATGATGAAGTTACTGATGAAGTTGAAAGAAAAGTGCATACACTTAGCCCACAGTATTTGGTTTAATAGACACTGTTGACTCCCCATCATGTTTGAATGGTACAGTCCAGATCCTGTAGCCTAAAGTCTCCCTCCTTCAAACCCCTCTGAAGTCTGGATGCACAGTGGTGCTGAACGGTGATCAGCGAATGCTGAGCCACTTGGTAAGCTTCTGTGCACTGGCTGGTTCAGAATCTTGTAAGTAGACGCATTTTCTTTTTGTTTTCAAATCCTCACAGAGTTGTTTCCATGCTCTCTTCTGATTTGCATGTCATTCATTAGTATAATTGCATAATGATAAATATGGCTACAATGTGCACTGGGCAATGCTACCTGAGGGATAGTTGTATGGAATGTTCTAAAAAGAAATAGGGATGCTGGTACTGTACAAAGGAGTCATCCCAACCCTAACCAACTTATTCAAGTTCAATTGCTGACTTATTTCACATTCTATAAATAATGCCTGAGGTATTTTTCCGTGACTGCCACTTTTAAGAATAAAGATAAGATAAAATGTGAAAAGAACAGATTTTAACAATCTTTTAAGATTGTTAAAATCTGTTCTTTTCACATTTAAAAAAAAAGGTCAGCATTACGTCAAGGAAGAAAAAAAGGTCAAAATTTTTTTCAAGTCCAGCTCTCAATGCTGACCTTTTTTTCTTCCTTGACGTAATTCCTCCAAGGTTTCTGTCACTGCTAATACCTGTTTTGTAGGAAAATAGGAAATGATGTTGTTTGGGGCACAATTACCTTGTGGGCTGAGTTGCTCAGTTGAGTAAACTGGAGCAGAAAACCATAGGAGACCAATCTGGAATCCCTGCACTTCTGTTTTCTTCATGTGGAGGTTTTCTCCAGGCATGTGTGTTTGGGTTGGTGTTGCTAATTGGGCATGTAGAATCTGGGGGAGTTTGCTGATCCCATCTCACCACATACAGATGGTATCTCTGCAATATTACCTGATTCAGTTCAGGGCTTGATGAAAGAATGATGAAATGTGTTATATTTGGCATTGCTTGATAAAGTGAATGATGATTCCCTTTTTGTTTTCCTTTTTCTTTGATATTAATGTTACATTGTGGCCTTACTTACTAAATTTAAAAAAGTTCCCAAAATCGACTTTTAAACTGAAAAGTCATAATCATCACTTATTTCCACAAAGAGGTTGAGGCAATTAGACATATGTCACTTTTTTACTGATATTGAAACCCAATTTCATATTGGTCTTTCAAACATATCTAAATCTGATGACTTGAGACAACGAAAAACTGAGGATTGTACCTTTATGTACCCACTGTAATTTTTTCTGAACCACTATTATCACCTGAAAATTATTCTCATTCTTTTGAAGCACATCTGATATGCTACCAATTCAGTGCTCTGCCACATCCTTAAACCAATATCAATCTCTGCTTTTAAAAAAACCGTTGCACAAAAGAATTTCCTCCTCTCAAAGGACATCATGCGATCAAACAAAAGAAATTCTTCTCCAAGTTGGTTTAACTAATTAGTGCTGGAATTCTGGAAACTTTGATCCCTTTAGTTTAGAAAGAAGGAATTTCTTTGGAAAGTAACACAACACATGTTAACTGTTACCATACAGAATGCAGCATGGTGGGCAGCAAAAAAACAAGCGGCAACCATAGAGGGACTACAGGGGATGTCCAGATTTTTCCCATCTGTAGCAAAAGGAGGTGTTGTGGGGTTCTGGTGGGATTAGTTTGGGATTATAGCAAACCACAATCATTTTGCAGCACAAAGTGGTTTACAGCCTATTGCCAGTATCGAAATGTGTGAATGTTTGGACATTACATTGGGCTTTGACAAGTAGTTAAAGTTTTATTACACGAACAGGTAATGACATCAGCAGATCATAATGTGGGTTCATGCTGATATTGTAACACAATGTCTGATGATCTCCCATTGTTCACAGTATGTGTCACTGGACTAGTATTCTAGGAGTTCTGGATTGTTATATATAGCGTTATTTATCAGACCATCCTGTTGTGTCCATGGAAAAGGCACTTAACACGACTTTCCTCAATCCAACTACATGTAGGTGAAAAATGGGCATCTGACTTTCTGAAAAAGGTGAGGAAAGGAGAGGGATGGGCTCTGCCTTCCAATACTATGCCCTAGTCACAGTGGATAAAGATCCATTGCCCTTTACCTTTTTACCTTTACCCTTTTGGTAAGCATATCAATTGATGACACTAAAGAATAAGAAAGGTATTGGGCTGTTGGTTGACTCTTTTCTTTTGTCTCAAATGCCCTTATCTAAGAGAAATACCCTTTTTTTCTGTATGAAAGAAAGTTGACAAAGCATACGGATGGGACAATCATTTCTGAAATATAGAAATGATAGCAGCACAACAATGAATGATTAGTTTGTTTACTGGAGGGATGCTGGTTCTGTATGCAATTTTGACATGTTAACGATGATGTGAAATGTGGTTAATCAAAGTCATTGCATCATCAGGAGACCATTATGGGAAAAACAGTTTCTTTGCAAAAATAAGAAAGCCACCTTGTGTGGTCAGTTCCCAGGAAACCCAGTGGTGTGGGATATTGGGACAGTGTTTCATCTAGCAGGATCAAAAACGGCTGCAGTCAAGGCCTGAAATTGAAGCAGTAGGAGATAGAGAGAACTTCCAGATGTACTCAGCAAGTGAGGAAAACAGAAGTTGAAGACGTGACATGTGATGAGTTACAGGACAGGGAAGAGGAAGGGGAAATGGTGTGGCACCTGCTGGTAGTACAAATGATGTGGTTACTTTAATGTACTGGATCAGAGATAGACTGTGAAGGAGTGTTTTATGTCAAATACCATAAACAGAAGTATGCATCTGATTTTACTACTTGTCAAGGACTCCTGAACTTGCTCCCTTAAAAAATCTTTTTAGTGTCAAAGTGAGTATAGGAGACCCTGTAGCAAATCGGATGGTCTGAGGCTAACAAAATTCAGCAATTTTAACAGGCAGAGAATCAAGCAATCATTATGATACAATCGTCTAACAGTACCAGCAAAGATTTTCTTGCAAACTTCTCAAGGAGATTATATAGTATAATGTGAAATTCTTCATAAAAGAGATCACACAATCTAAGGAATTTTGTCATGAACACTCTTTTATTACATTATTACATGAATTTCTGTAGGTAAAAAATGTGCAGACTCTTCTACACTTTGTGCTCACCCCTAATCAATCAGCTTTCAGTCTTTAGTTTTAACATTCAGTTGCTACTAAAGGCAGTTTTCTTGTGAAAAGTATTTACAACAGCAGGTCCCAGAGTCAAGGACAGCGGGGTTTCTCTCTCAAGACTCCAGCAGACAGTCCTGTGGCTATCAATGCCATGCCCTGTTCTCCCTTGGTGATGGGAGTGATAATGAATTGGTTCTGTGGACTGGAGATGGTCATGTCTGTCAGAGCCTTCAGGACCAGCAGGTGGTGATGAGCAGTGCCAGACATGTGTCCTCCTGCCTTGAGGAGGCTCTCCAGGGGGATACGGTATACCTAATTGTTTAAAAGAAAACTGAATCAACTGAAGTGTGTAATTTCCTTTCTTTTGCTTTAAGTCAAAACAAATCAATTTGTCAACAATGATATCATGCTGAGTATGATAATTCTGTGTATCTGTAAAAGAAATCTTTAGTTTGATTTCCCAGGAAACCCTTCAACATACAACATTAAGGCAGAAATTTGAAGATAGCTAGACCCTATCCACTCCAGTTCAGCAGGCCATAAAGGCAACAACAATTGGTAAGGTTGGATAAGAGTTTTTGGCTTATTGTGGAAACGTTAAGATACCTCTTACCGGTAGTATCTATTTTTAAGAATAACGAGAAGATTTTGTCATGGTATGGTTATCAGCTCCCATGTTTATTTCTGAATCAGTAATCCACAAGGGTTAAATTTGTTCTAGTCTCAGGTGTAGTATATTTATATCCCAGAAAGATCATGGCTAATATCTTTGTGTGTGCACATGGGGATCAGGAGAGCTGATAGCACTACATCGTGTACCTGTGGGTTCATTTATCTGATGCGGGATGGGCATATCCGCTCGACGGGTATATATTTAAGTCTTCGGGTATCGAAATGGTCTGAATTCGCCCAGCATTGCAGACATGACAGCCCTTTTCCTACAGCATTTGTGCAATGGTCTGTGTAACCTTAGATTATCCTAAGTCGTGAGAGCAAGGAGAACTCATCAGAAGTTATTCGATATGTAAAAATGTTAAGCAACTAATGCAGATGGGATCTTGTATTACATTTATCAACAATGTTTGCTTTCCTGCTTTTCTTTTTGCTTACAGGAATGAATAGCTGGTATTTTGAACCTCTCTACCCAAGAATTGAGCCGTGTAATGGTAAAAGTGTGAACAATTATCTGTATACTCTGGTTTAAGCTAATGGACCATCTTTTGTTACAGGTAAAACAACACCTTTTGTTTGGTTTAATCTAGATCATGACACACTTCTTGGTTTATCATACATCTCTGATGGTATCACACTCTGAGATTATCGATAAGGACATGGATTTATACTGGAGAAACAGCCAGGAACTGATTTGTAATTTCTAAAAAGAAGGCTTCAAACTCAAAGTCGACCTCCTTTAACAGGTTGTGCTCTTCATGCTTTGAAACAGTTATACATGTAGATACATTTTGTATTTAATAGTTTGTTTTCCAAATGGTCACAATGAGCTAATATGACTAATATGGCCAGGAAAAATTGATGTCATGTTTTTTTCTTCTACTACATGCACTTTCACTCAAGTTCTGGGGGCTGGTCATCTTGAATGAAACTATTGTAATTTCAAAAAACTCAGAATAAATGTTTACATCAAATTAAGTTAAAATCAAGTACATGTAACCTGTATGGTATACGTTGAAATATGACATGTTAACCAGTCAATTTCCTAGTCAATTTCAATCGTTTTTTTTTTAGAAAGAAACTCTAATGTCTTACCTGTGACAAACATTCATAAACAGCATTAGTTACAGAGAGACTCTCGAAACTTCATTGAATACGAAATCATCTTTGGGTTTTTAGACAGAAAAAAACTCTTTTGAAAGCTTTTGTTCCACAAAATGTTGACAGTCACTTGGCAACAGGTATCTTGACTATAAGTCACAGTATAATCCATGGCTGTAGTTGTAAGAGGTGGAGCCTTTTTGATAAAAACCTTAAGAGGTGACCACCCCAGAAGGAGTGTTTACCTAAATCCTAATTATTTCCATTTCTCTGGTCACTCAGGTCAGTGTAAGTCATATAGTTGGTGGATTTGGGAGCGTACCATTACTGTACAGTAGTGACTGGCAGACCTGTAAGATGAGTGAAAGTACAGTGGCTGGTTTGCTATGATATCAGCAGTTTTCTTCTGATGAAACCAGTGTCAATGTAAGTACAGAATGATGCTTACATCACCAAGCAATGATTGTATGAAAATATGAGTATTTACTGTATCAATTCAGATCTCCTCGAACTGAAAATTCTGTAGTTTGTAAGGAATGTTGAAAATGCCCTCTCCCATTTGCAGATTGTTTTCTTGTTTGTTTATCACGAGTTCAAAGAACACTATCTCTAAGCCTAAAAGTGTGCCCCTTTCAACCTATCGACTGAACTACGTCTTTGTAATACTTTTTCCTTACAATTATCTTGGATGGACTGTAAGGACTAGATAAGGAAAAGGACCCAAATATCTCCTTATCTTGTTATTGATAAGATTTGTTTATATTTTGTTTGAAGCAAGTACAGTATACATGTCACTTTCTTTGCCCTGTAGATAAGCATATTATAAAGAAATGATGCAGTCCCCTTCAGTAAAATGTGGAGAAATAGCCAACCTAACGTTTACATTGACCATCTTTTATCAGGCTGTTGTATACTATAGATTTTGGCATTGGGTTAAAGAGGCAAACTTAAGGTTGTTACAAAATGTATTCAATTTCCCCTCTGAGTTACTACAGGGGCTTATTTGCTTCCTCAAATTTTTTTGAGGGTGCAAATATAGCAGCCCAGCTACAAATAATCAATGTCCTGCAAAAAATATCTCTCTACCTCTTTACAGACTAAAAGAGTGTCCAGGAATTTAGCTTTCATTTCATAAAGGATAACAGTTCTACTAGGAATCCTGAATCCATGTCATGAGGTGATATGTACTGTTAGGTGCCTCATTAATACATCTGTTTGATAGCAACAAGTTGATGATTGACAGTGTAATGGACTGGGATATTTATACATTGACCACTTGTACACATCTTGAAGTCTGTGGTAGGTCTGGTGCCTTTAGTAAAATTCCAGCCTCTTAAATGACAATCATTCCCCGAACATCAATGAAGTTACTGATAGAAGCTCCTAACAATCCCAGCTGTTATCTTCTGAAAGAGAAGTACCCTCTGTTTCATGAGTAGTATGTTCTGTACTATGAGTTCTTGCAAAGTAGTGCTTTAAGGTTAAATTGAGCTATTACTTAAGTATACAAATTTTCATAGAGCACCTTATAGCTGGTGCTTCTGTAGCTATGATGTACAATGACAGTTTGTATTTCTTCAAGCCAATTAGTTAAGGGCCAGTTATCTTAATGTCTTCACAAATGAAGTTAAGGGCACTTCACTGGCTGAGTATCATTTTTATTCTATTCAAGTCACTTGAGGCAGTGTAACTGTGAATGTATCCCAGTCGTCCTTAACTTTGTTGAAAATCTGTATGGTTGACTTTCCCAAACTCTTTAAAGTTTAGTTTTTAATGAAAGAGATCAGTCAGGTGTTTATTCCCAAGGGAGCCAAAGTGTAACGATGTCCACATAGCTGGTACAACAACAAAGGGACACTGTTTTATCACTAATAAGCAGCAACAATATCTGTTTAAGCAGATTTCCTCCCCAGCAAACAAGATGAAAAGTGTTTTCTGCTTCATTTCATTTCCCCCAAAAAACACTGTGATTGCAGAAAGCTGCAGCTAAACATGCAATTTAGTGTGTCTTTTAACGTTTCATAATATCAGTATTTCCACTATTCCATGCAATCCCATAAAAGTTCTTCCACTAAGGAGGTATACCAATTGAAAACACCATAGGTCTGCTTGTAGACCCACCACATATATGGCAAAAGCAAGCTACAATGTACATGTAATACATGTATATTTAATTCCTTTAAATGGCTGCAGTACCACATCAGTCCACTAGAGGGTGAACTCAGGTAACCAGGTGAAAACAATAATAGTATGCTATTAAAGCTTGACAAAGGGGTTAAATGTGACTAGTCCACATGCCAGCACTAGTCACTGCTGATGATAGCGACTGTTGTGTCTGTCTGTAGCACCCTTTCCGAGTCTCTATTAGATGGTTTCTGTCTGTCTGTCTGTAAGGCACTGGCATTTCCATTAATCAATAAAGTGGCAGCATGTGATGATGTGCTATCAGGAACTCAAAATCACAGAGATCACTACATTTGAAATATCACTTCAAATTTAAATGCATTTTTACAGTAGCAGCATAAATTTGTGTGTATTACTGGTCCAGCACAGCTTTTACAAAGTGTAGAACTTTTGCCCATATGACAGTGTTGGATATAGGAGCAGGTACAAAATGTTTGGATAATTATAATCATAATAGTTGATAGTATATCATAATAGAAAGTTATATTCAGCGTATATATCTGTAACCATATTGTTACATGTTCTGGATCCATGTAACGTTATTCATGCAAGATATGTGTTGTTTACACAGCACACATACAATGGAGCCAGCTTCCATAATGATCATGTGCTTGTATGGCCACAAACGGCGCCCTGGAGCATTCTCAGAATGAAACCCTTAATCTCTGTAATTATGTTATCTGAAACCACCAAAACTGGTTTTGTTCAAAATACATAAATTTATAGCATTAATTATATAGCAAAAAAGTACATTCTTGGACTCATGTACTCATGTACTTTCTCTTTTGATCTGTTGACTATTTAATACACTGCTATTCGTAACAAGAAATCTTATAGCACACATGCGAAATGTTATATTCAGCTTTCAGTTTTGTTCCATAGCTGCAGGTAGTGGTTTAATCATATACAGTGCTTTAGAAGAGAACAATGTCCGCACAAGATCAGAGGTGTGTGTGTGTGTGTGTGTGTGTGTGTGTGTGTGTGTGTGTGTGTGTGTGTGTGTGTGTGTGTGTGTACACCCCAATGTTCCGACAGTAATATGTTCTGATGGCCCCTATGTTCTGACACCCCTAACACAAGACTACAATTGAATTTTGACCAGAATACATAGCTAAGTGTCATTGATGGATGTAATTGTCTACATTGATCTAGTGTAATTTTCCCTGTTACTAATTTTCCAATGTGCCAAAGTATCCCCTGGAGTTTTAGATGCACAAAACAAGTAAAGCCAATACCTAAATGAACTATATATGTCACCTGTTTACAAAATGAATGCAATATATTTTTGTAATTATGATAGAACGAAGACAATATGTGGCTTGAGTCGATATAGGTATCATGACTCAGGTAAGAGTTCATATAAGTCAGAGTGGTATCCTGTTGTCTTAGCAAAAGTCAGAAAGTCATGAATAGAGTTGATTATGTATAAACATACATTTTTGACAGAAACAAATGCATATACGTGTAGGATATCTTGCAGTAGAAGATTTATTTTGATCCAGGTGTTGTTAACAAGATGTGAAATGTGTTAAGAAATCAGGCGGAACAAAAGTTGGTTAATCCCACCCTAAAGGGTCACATTAGAGGAAGAGACAAGATAAAGTTGACAGATCTCAAGATGGATGAAGGAATCCAATCCTTTATCACAGCAATCGCATCCTGTGCATCCAAGTAACAAACATGGTTGGTTGGTTGGTTAGTAAAGTCAGAAAGTGATTTAAGTGATTTTTGTCTTGTTAAAATGTCTATGCCTAAGGATGAACAGCTTTTGAGCCACTAGCAGTTTTCTCTACAAGACTACCTGGGAATATTTCTATTGCCACAAAACTGTAAGTTATGTTTTACTACCAGGTGTGAGGTGATACAGGAAGTAGCAACACTGTCATCATTTCAGCACCTGTAGACCTGTACTTCTCACCTTAACAACATGGCCTTCTTGTAGCACACACGCAAGGGTTGTGGTGGAGTCTAATTGTTGTGTAACAAACTGTTTTATCTGTCAAAGGAAACTTGAAATTATGTTTTTAACAGTGTCTGTTGGTTTGTTTGATGCTAACTCAAAATGGAAAATTATGATTTTTGGTTCATACAAAGTGCTGTGTTATGCTTGGACCTGAGCCTAGGGATGATAAACTTTTGAGTCACAAGTAGTTGTCTTCACAAGGCTACATCAGGATTATTTTTCTTGACATATTAACACTGTAGGGTGTGATATTATCACAGGAAGCAGCACTCAACACTGTTATCATCCCAGCATCAGGTCCTCACCTGTACACCTGTACTTTCTCCACAGTGTCATGTGATTTTTGCCTTTATTTGGCATCCTCAACACTCATGGGTGTCAGGATAACAGATGGGGGTCAGCTATACACCTGTAGTACACCTGTTCTTTGCACCTGACGTGTGAGTTTTTCCATGATAGGTAATGGGCTGACGTACTGGATCTACACTAAGTATAACAAGAGTAATTATCACTCCACATGAAATGCATGCAAGATGAGCAAAAAAGTCTATAAAGATAGTTAAAGTGGAAGCCATACATCTGCTATAGGGATTTATATAATGGCCCTCCTGGAGTAGAAACACCTCAGCATGGGGCCTGTTTATCAGGAGACAGATGAAGAAAGCCATGATTTATAGAGAACTGACCTTTTGTCTGAACTTTTGACTAGTTTAATCCTATAATTGTCTTAAAAAGACAAACATCCATCCTACAACATAACTCACTCCATTGCAAGAAAATCAAATACGAAGGAAAAAAAACAAAAATTTTAAAATCGTCAAGATGATTTCTAAATGTTGAAATGATTTTCTGTGCATGTACTCGGTTAGGAAAATATGTACATGTTTGTTTTCAAAGCATAATGTTCCAGCAGTTAGAGCCTGAAGGCTTGGCACCAATGGATAAGCAAGTACTCATTATAATAAGACTGTGAGTTTCTCTGAAGAACATGTAGCTAGACTAGTACATTGTCTGACTTGAATGTTTGAAAACGTCATGGTTTAGAAGAAACACATCTGCTTCAAAAAGGGTGAAACAGGGCAACAACAAATTGGAGACGGGAAAAAATCATTCCAAACTTCATCAACTTTTGGGTAGGACTCAATATGACCTGTGTATTACCTCTCCGTAGATCAGGGCTCTCTCCAGGACCTATCCCTCTGTTCTGGGACAGTAATTTGCTTGTTGTAACAGAGAAAACCTAAAACAAAGGTATTTTTGTAAGCTTAAAATGACAACATGTAACTCCCAAACAATGAGGGAGAGGGGAAAAATTTAAAGCTGGAGACTGCCCTGTTGCAGACTTCTGAACAGCTCATTTAACAACATTATAAATGTTTCTTTACTGGGGTAGCAATTTGCAAACAATTGACCTGGCGACAATAAAACCGCCGTCGCCCCGAGAAATCTACATTGTTGCTAAGCAACCAATGAGGGGAAGTAGTCTAGAGCCGTTGGAGGAGGTTGGGCCTTTCCTGAAGTATTTACGTGTTACGTGTGTGCTGGTCGTAAATACCTGAGTACCAACCGTTGCAGTTACACATCAGGTGAGTTGTTGGTGATCTCACAGTACTGGGGTTCTTGCAGTTCCGGCGTGGTGCCTATGTAGGGAGAAACAAAGTTGGAAGGTATGATAACCAAGGAATATTATTCCTTTTTTCATACCTGTTCGGTATATGGAATTTACCAGTCCAGGTGAGCTTTTAAAATTCTATGGTGCCAATGCTGTAAATAGAGAATCCCTTTGGACTTTGCTATTGTTCTGAACACCTTTCCCTACCATGCATCTGCACATTGTTTCAGACAATGAGATTTATTCTCAGGTGTACAATTTGGTGAGAAACAGGTTGGAAGGGTTAGTGACCACTGGGATTAACCATATAGCACCCAGCATAAATGTACATGCAGAAGTCTGAGTTGTACCCCTCAGTGAGCATTTTATAGAGTATATATAAATGTCCACTATAAGCATTATTCCACTGCAAGTAACATTTGTGCTGAACCTATAAAAGTTAGCCTGTAACAGGCAAGTGTACATCATTCCAATGTCACACAAGGGAAAGGTTTTTTTTTTCAAGGTGTTTGATGCAGATTTTCATTTACTAAGAATTTGTCTATTTCCAGGGCAATTGGTCTCTATCAATTCCTCCATCTGTCACCTATCAATTATTTATGAGGGATATGAATTGATAAAACAAATATTTAATTTGGAGGCCTATATGTAAGTGGGTCACTGAAGGTGTTTCTGTACAGTGGTCAGGCTTTCTCCTCATCAGCCTGTACTGAATTAGTAAACTGATCTGGGATGTATAAATGTGGGGATATCCTTGTTTAACAAAGCATACCATCTGTGCAGTTGGGCTTATAGCAGCCCTGTTTCCAAGTGGAGGCCTTTCTGAACATAGTTTTTTTTTATGAAACCCTTACTATTTTGGATCAGATTATCAGGTGTGTCAGAAAGTATTATGCTACATGTACATCTTGGTCTTTACAATATGGCTTCTACAGGCCAGTATTAAAGTACATCATAGACTTGTTCATTTCCATCTGAGGAGTCAGGTCTTGTCATG
>NC_049988.1:8709320-8726901 GCF_000003815.2 Branchiostoma floridae | reverse complement strand
TTGCAACTATAACTGATGCATGTTAACTGCTGTAACAGTTAATTCATAAAGCTGTTTCTTCCTCTGCAAATTTGCTGTTCCTCTGCATTTCTGATGTTGATAAGAAGTTTATGAGGTGGAAACGATTGTAACTTGAGCAATGTGAACACTCCCTGCTCTCATTAAAACACCACAGACTAACGAGTCCTAATTAAAGCCCAGAAATGAACAGGATGTCTCTAATGAATTCTGTTGTTGACAGGCTTGCACATAAAAATGTACTAGTAGTTACTGGTTCTGAGTTATGGGGGTTCAGAAATACTAGAGCATGGCTAACAGGGTTCCCCACATCCTGTAGGACTGGTGCCTGAGATGTTTGTCATTGTGTCTAACTACTGGCCATTTTGATTTGATTATATGGATGGCATCCATGTACAGCAATTTTCAGACATTTCCAAAAATTAACAAAATTTTTAAACTATACTATACATCGTACCAAGTTGCTGCAAATTGGGTAAGAAATAACGTTACATGCCATAGATTGAAAAAAAATAATATTGGAAAATGTATACTATTGTCATGAAATGCTTAAATGTCAATTCCAGGATCAAAGAAGAAGATTGGAATCATTTTTATGCTCTAGCACATGACTGATCTATATTTCTCAAATTTTAAAGGGAAATGCCATTATGCCTCATTTTTCTTTACAAAGAATGCTAATTAACTTCACCCATATCCAGAATGTTAAGTACTGCTGAAAGACTCATCGAATCAATGATTGAATAGAACAGGTGGAAATTACTGTTCACAAACAAGTCTCCCTCCAATCCTTTACAGAAGCTTGACAATTAGCTGATAAGATCCATAAGAAATGTGACAAGGAGATACATAAAGAAAACCAGTGGAGATACGCAACATGAAATGAACATAGTTTCACACATTCAATTGTCCTGAGTCACAAATGTTAGATCTTATACGTTGCTTGAGGGAGAGTGTTCGTCATTGCGTACCATTTCCCTTCATGTCATCTGATGGAAGAGACTCCATCATTTAACTTTCTGGACAAATGAGTCGGCAAAGATCCTCAGTCATTCCAGTCATTCTTTCCATCTGGTGAGGATTTTCCCAATGATGGCCTCCTTTGGGGACTCATCCTAACCTATAAGGAAGTAGAGTCTTGAGGCGGAGTTCTGTCTTAAGGGAAGAAGATATCACCAAGTTATCTCCAGTTATATCACTCTTTCTGATGTCTGTTGTTTGTTTTGACTGCTGCAGTTTCCTCTTCAAGAACATGTCAAGGTCTGCCTCTAGGAAGGATTTTTGATATCCCTTTTAACTGGTTTTATCTGTATGTATATGAGGGTTTCTGAAACTTTGGACGTTTTGGCATATTTTCGGCTTGCTTTTGAGATGTGTTTTTCTTAGCTAGAGAACTTATCTTACTTATTCTACTGCCAGAACCTTAAGTGATAAAGACAAATGACAAATGTATTTCTTTTTTCTCTCCTACAGATTCAATTGCCTTCTCATTAGAACTTCCACTCCATCCTGTATGTGATATAGCTGGCCGCTAGGCTGAATTTGTCCATCAGAGCCCATCTTGGTGCACAGTAATACACTGCCACTGTTCCCTAGATCAACTGTCAGTCATTACCAAGGTCACACTCCCCATGAAGACCCTATACCAGTTGCTGTACCCCAAGGCTCTTGTCAAGATGATGATCATTTTGAAATCTCCTCTGCAGAGCTCTGACTTACTTTAGTTATTAGATCTCCAAGTATTTGATTAGCCCAAGGAGCCTTGATTAGTCTGGAGCCACCAAGCAGGTCCTCCGAGATACTGTGGGAACTCGAAACAGCCAGGACGTCACCGCACCTGATAATTTACTGATAGCCGCTTGGCTACGTAATCGTGTTAAGCACAGGACCAGTTAGATGTGACCTCCGTTTCTCTATGTATCCATGTGCAAAAAGGTTGATGGTGGACACAAGAAGGAAGGAACAAGTGTGACAATGCTGCCGAGTTGGATGTTACCTCATATTGGACAAGACATCTGGACTGTGTTCTGTGTAGAGTCGAGAGTTGAAAGAACTGGGAGACTTTTCTTGCTAATTTTCCTGCTGTTGATGGACTTGGTGAAGGGAATGGAGTGGATTGTACCGACATATCCAGTCAGTGAGTATGAGTTTCCTATTTTCTGGTTGAGGGGAAATGATTGACAGAATTGAATCAGATTTGTCAAAGCTGCTTCCTTAGCTATGATGTATGAAATAAGACGAAATACAGTGTCAAGGTTTTGCCTGAAAGAGAAACATACACAAGACAGTGAAATCAGTACATGTAAGGTCGACTCCTAGATCATAACATTTGTTTGGTCGCAGGTGTATAGAAGCTGAAAGTATCCCACTATTGCAATGATATTTAAGATTTAAAAACTGCTCAGGCTGTGCATAGGTATTTTAATTTTGGAGTCAAGGGCATGCAGCAAGGTCTTTCACCAAGCACTTTGCTCAGAAATTAAGACAATTGCCCCTTCTATTTTCACAATAGTGCTAGATGCATCTTGACCCATTAAAGTCAAAACTATGAAAAAATCATTCTCCAGGAAACTAGTTTACACCTGATTGACATTAAATAATCTCCATACATGTGACAGAAAGGAGCCTTGTCTTTCATCAACTGATGTAGATTGCCTTGGGCAAAATTATTTTATGCATTTTTGGTCACAAATAGCATTTTTTGGCTTGTTTGTCTGTGTTTCTGACATAGATGTATGTGAAAGGGTGATATCTGCCTCGGATTTTCTTGCTGCAGATACTTTTGATGTGTTAACCTTAAGATTAACTGTCTATATCTGAACAATTTTGCTTGAAGAAAACATCAAATAGAAGTGGTTCTGAATTTGACCACTTCATATAGGTCACCTGTTGTATACTTTCTTCATAAACCTAGAAAGAACTTCATGATGGCAAAGTAAACAGAATTTGTTACAAGCAGATCATCTACAATCAAATTTACTCCCACATGTTTAGATATTGTGTACCAGTATCTATATTCTCAAGGGCACAGGTGATGATGATATAGTGGTGGGTGATGCTTTAATAGTTGACCGGAACTGATTCAAAAGATGTACAACAGCCTGACTGCTTCTGTACTTTACAAACTTAATTAGACCTAAAGTGTTTCCAGTCATAGAAGTAGATTTCTGGGTCAGTCTGTCACATATACACTTCCTTTATCTATCAAGGGAAGGAAGAGGTGTGATAGGCATCAGGAACAGAGATAACTTTTGTACATTTAAGGACCGAAGGCTTTTGCTCAGTAATTATCAACAGGCAGCTTACTCCTAAAAATCTTTCTAAGATTTCTCGACTTTGTTTATCTTCGGGAAGACTTTGATGCAGGACTTGTAAGTAAATTGCTGGAGTACTTTTAAGGTGGAGTAATTTTGTATCCATTTACAGAGGATTAGTAATGGTGTTTAGATCAGTGGATCTGGCCCAATTAACTTTATCCTTGTAGTCTTGTAGTATTGTTTACTGTCATGTAAGTGATCCCATGTTTCAAAATGTGTGCAGAGGTTCCTGACACAAACAAAGCAAAAACACCACTAACTACATTTAATATCTAACACCACTAACTAAATTTAGAATTACTACAAAATTTCAACTAGACATCAGTTTCTAATTCCTGCAAAGGAAGACAGGAAAAAACACTAAAATCAAATTGATATTTTTTTCCTTGGCCGTTTCCTAACAATAACATTTCTAAAGAAGTGATTCCCAAAGTATCTTGAAGTTGATTTCATTGAATTTCATACCAGTACATGAGGATGGGACTAGGTAAAGGTAAAGGTACATGTAGTTGAGGTATACTGGTTCAGGTTATCTGTGACAGTTACTCAGTACCTTAAATCAAACTTTGTGAAAACAACAAGTTAAGTTGTTAACACAATCATCATTTGGGAGCTGGTACCTTTTCCCTATCAAAAAAGAACTAACCCGGAATCCAGACTCTTGCCAGGGCCTAGCCTCCAGGCTACAAAATGTAGCTCTTCAGCACCAGGTACAACATGCCCTCAGGAAATTTTGTCCAAGCCCTTTGTGTAAGCCCTAAAAGTCTGAATTCCAGGTTACCTTGCAACTGCAGGATATATCATACTTGCTACTCCTGGATTCTTTAACGTTTTTAAATATACTTCTACGATGCTTTTTTCAGCCACCCCATATGTCAACAGTATGAAGTGCTGGACATGTGTGGACGGTGCAGAAAACAACTATCACTGTAACAGATGGGCACCTGATGTTTGGTGTCCACAAGGTAAGATTCTCTTCTTTCTAGAATTAAGATTAGTTTCTTCAAGTAGAGTAATGTAACACAGTTATAGTAGAGATCTTTCTTTTTCTGAGACTTGGGCACCTCTATTAACAGTGCATGTGCACATTTCCTTCAAGTATAATGTTAAACATCAAGCATTATGCTTCATATTATGTTAGATATAACGTTACCCATTCAGCACGTTTTAAATTGACTACTACAAAACAATATCTTCTTAGTAAAGCAAACAATCTGCAAATTCTGGGATCGATGAATGTTTGATAGATGTATAGTACCCTGCTGTCCTTTCCATTTTAACTTGAAAGAGCTGCTTTCATTGCAATGCATATCTTGAAAATTCATCTGTCCCTTTTTTTTGCAGGCACAAAATATTGCTACACATTCCACAGAATGAGAGGTAATGAGAGTAGTCTGGTGGTTAAAAAGTGTGCCACAGAAGGACAGTGTACTGTGACGTCTGTAGGATGCAGAGATTTTGGAGCAACCAACACCATTAGAGTAAGTACATGTACATGTAAAACATCTTTTTATCATCAAGCTGATGTTTGGTAAGTATACAGTCAAACCTGTATTAGCGGCCACCTTTGCATAACGGCCACCTGCCCATAGTGGCCCCTTTTTGTCGGTCCCTTGGATTCGTAATGATTAAGAAATAGGCTTAGCGGCCACCTGTCCAACGCGGCCACGGCCACACGATTTCCGGTCCCGCAGGTACAAAAACACTGCCGATTACGGCCACGCGGACCGCTGATCTATGTTTCGGCACGCGTTCGGCCATATACAGCTGCCGTATCGTCACCCTATGCCGGATTTAAAACCTCTTTGATTTATTTTCAAAACAAAACTTCGTAAACTGGCGCTACCCATACCCGCCGACAAGCGAGGTCATATAAGGTCAATAGACGACACCAATGTAAATTGCGTTAAAGTTACGTTCTAATACACTATCGCTTAGGTTAATTTTTATCACAAAAACTTTCTAAATGAATTGTTACAAAGACAAAATGATATGAACTTCAGACTATGGTGGATTTTATTCTTACATTTATTAAGAGATAAGTCTAAAATGACGAGACTTTTCTTGTGAGTACCACATTAGCATAATGGGCGAACCTGACGTGTGAACGCGGGAGGGAACACACGGACGGCGAAGTATCAAAGGATACAAGACGAAAGATCAAAGAAATATGACGATACCGGTCTCTTCAGACAATATCAACTGTAGAACATTTAAAACTTTTTATAGCTTTTGTTTTCTTAATACATATAGTGTAAAATCATTGCAGTACATGTACAGTACTGTATTATGTGAATAAAGATCAGTGGGTACTAAAACCATGTGTAACTTATTGCTTGTGGTCAATTAATTAGCATATTCTCTATAGTGGCCACCTCTCTATAGTGGCCAATTTCGACCAGTCCCTTGAGTGGCCGCTGTAGACAGGTTTGACTGTATAATGCTTTTGCATCCCAACCTCTGCTTGGAGATAACACCATTATTTAGCTCAAAATACTGTATCTGCATTTGTGATTGGAAATTACTGATTTATAATAAAAATTTCATGTTGTTTTCTTTCATTCTATCTCAAAGACTTTTCTACAAATTGCAACATAGTGAAAGCATTATCAGAAAACCACAACTTGACAAACTGTGTCCTTTTCCCCCCATCCCAATGCACATAAATGTGACTAAAATTTAGAATAATGTCCAAGCTATTTTTTCTCACAAAATCGGGTGATATATAAAAGAAACCAGTGGGGAAAATGTGTTCCTGCTGTCAAATTTCAGCCTAAAGCCTGTCACACTATACAAAAATTAATTGTTCTACAAGCCTGCGAGATCTGACATTCTTTGCAGTAATCAGTGCATGATTTTTAGGGATTGGCCGATGTTCTCAGATCACAGAGATTGGTACATTTTCAGGTGAAATATCTTCCTTTCTGTCTATCTGTGATCAAACAAATACAGGCGAAGCTTGCCAAATGTGTTACAAGGTCATAAGACCCACTAGCAGAAGTAGTACATCCCACTGTTTAATCAAAACTGGCTTCCTGTATCAGAGTCAGGCAGGAATGTCCTGAAGGCCAACAGAGCTTCCTCAGGTGCACAACTCTGCAGTTTTACATGTACCTTTCCTGTTTTCACCTTGTAAATGGGTCATGAACTGAACATTTTCACATGTCCAGGAAGTTCATCCTGGCTCCATTATGTAGTTCCTGGATTGTATGAAAAATATGACTGACTTACCCACACTGTCTGGTGCTCCCTGGTGTTTAGTAGACCTGCTTGCTCATCAGGTGAAGGTTTGATGCCTAATTTCCTTCCAGCAACCCTAGGTGGACTTCATAAAAATTGTCAAGAAGTAAAGATAAAACATAAAAGGCAACATGCTATGAAGTCTAATCTGGTGATTAAAAAAGTTTCTGCTATTACTAATTAAAAAATCCCCCACAAATACCAGTCTATGATTCTGTTTGAATTCTTTTCAAAGTAGACATCTCTATTTTTATGAGATAGTATAATAATCCACCTTGAAAACACTCATTATCAGGCAAAGGAATCATTCTGATCTACATGTAACTTAAGGATTTAACAGCAATTATCACCAAAGTTTTTTTTGGCTCAAATAGTCACTTATCAGTGGCAATGATCAAATTAGTTCCTGAGACCAGGTCTTGAGGGACTGCTACTGTTACCGAGTTTCAGCCCTGACAGTAAAATTATCCTTGCTAGAGGAAGGAACAGAATGTGGTCAGCAATAGACTGATCTCATAGTCCCACCCACCTTCATCAAAATGTAGAAATGAAACCGTAAAAATGCAAATATTTGATGGACATGCTCTTTCACTGGTTGAATCAATCATTGGTTGAACTTGTGATGTGATGGACTACCTTAAAGTTGTTGTTCTTCTATTGCAGTGTATAAAGACAGAGGAATTTTCCTATGATTATGATCCAATGAAAATAGTCTGGCGCAACCTTGACTTAAGGTGGTATCTCCCTGCACTTGGGGCACTGGTGTGGCACTGCGGGGTTCGTTCGCTGCATCAATGTTTTATGACTTAGTTATTGCGTAATACGTAAAAGTATGACTTAGAAGACAACAAAATACACAAAACGTAGGAAAATAGGTTCTTTATCTCTAAAATTCGTTGAGTATCATTTGAACCCCACAGTGCCGCACCGGCGCCCCAAATGCAGTGAGATACGACCTTTACTTGACTTATGTTGGGTGCAAACTACTGTGAACAGGATACTCACACCGG
This sequence comes from Branchiostoma floridae, assembly GCF_000003815.2. NCBI lineage: Eukaryota > Metazoa > Chordata > Leptocardii > Amphioxiformes > Branchiostomatidae > Branchiostoma > Branchiostoma floridae. The sequence goes on along the minus strand of NC_049988.1, from coordinate 8,719,316 downwards.
TAATGTTTCTTTCCTCACAGGAGTGCATATCCTGTTGTGAAGGGAACGTTTGTAACCCAGAAGTGCCCAGAAATGCAAGCGATGCCATATTTGCCACCATCACGCCATTGAACTCAGCAAAAAGAATACAGCCGTTTTTGTCGACTGTTTTAGCCTGCTTACTTGTCTTTTATCACTACAGACTTTATTCTTAGTTAAGACCTACTGGGAAGCATATTTTTTGTACATACTGTTAAGTAATATACATGTATATTGACAAATATTTAACAGTCAGTTGCTCAAAGAGGATAAGTTGTGGAAAGTATAACATCCAACTGTATTTCTGTATATTATGACATGCACAATGTATGTTACAGACGTGTGTTTTTTTCAAAGTTACTGTACATATACTTCTTTTAGGATCCTCTAGCAGATTTACCTGTTTAACATGTCAAATTATACAGGTATGTGGAACATAGTCTAATACCCCAGGGAAAACTGCTCATAAAAGTAAAACCTTCATTGTCTGAAAAACTCTGATGCTGTCCATTATTTGGGATGTTAAAGTTCTGCCATACACAAAGAATAAATTTGTGGTCTTCTGATATACAGTATGTGTATATAACAGTACCAAATAATGGTGCTAGACGTTTATGAAGAGCAATTTTTCATACACAATGTCGAACTTATCTTTGAGAAAAATGTATCACAACACTCCGACTCATTTTCTTCACACCTTTTTGATTGTTTTGTATCTTCTTCATGTAGTGTTCGTGTCATTGCCATCCAAAACAGTGCAACTCTGGATAAAACAAATTGCCAGAACTGAGAAAAGCAACAATGTTATGTATAGATAATGAATACCAATTGTGAAGGGCCTGAGCTATTTTGTATTGGACACTTGAGATGCCACAATAACTGTTCAATGTTGTATAAAATTTATTTTCAGGCACCTAACCTGTCTGTTGCACTTCCACTATTCTCCTGAGACTTTTACTGTATCAGTGTTTGTTGTCTTAATTAAGTTATAAATGGGTTAAGGAAAGGGCATACCTTCTTAAACATATCTAATCTAAAATGATGTCGTTAAGGTTATACTTCTGTATAACAAACATAAGTCATACACAAGTGTTAATATTAAAAATTTATTCATTCAATGAAACAACAGAATTTTCTTACACAAACATAAAAGTATAGGTGATGAGAGTGGAATGGTGAAAGCGAATGAAATTTCAACAAAAGTGTGCAAGGTGAAGAACAGTTGATTGATCCTAATTCTGATTGTGCAGTGATTTTAATCAAACAAGAAAGGTGAAATATCTTTGTGATCATTCAATGTAAACCAGAAAAATTAAACTAACATGTATCTATGGCGAGAAGCTTTAAGTATCAAAAGCTCAGCACTTTTAGGCATATTTAAGTAGCTAGTAAAGCTGGTAGAAACAAATAAATAGAGCCATGGCTTTGTGACAGAGATATAACATTTAGCAGCTCCAGAGGAATACAATCTTTAACATGGAAAGCAGTATGGTTTTTCCTGCATGCTATGGCCTATCACCATATTTTGTTCTCATGATTTGTGTCAATGAAATCTTGTTCGTAACAAATACTTTTATACACATTACATCATCACAGAGCAAATACTCCACATGATGAAAATACTGATTTGTAGACAAATGCAACAGCTTTTGTCCATGTTGGGACTGAAAATTCCATGTAATCTATTGAAGTTAAACCCAAACACAAGTACAGCACGCATATTTGCCACCCCTTCAACTGAGCTTAAAGCAGCATAGCACACAAGGGAAAATATGACTATAGAAATGCGAACACATGCAAAGCACAAGCCGATTTTTCTTTGAATGTTCTGTACAAATAACACTTGATAAAGATAAAACCTACCCCTTCTTTTCAAAATATGCTGTCCTGTTTTCTTAGCAGCTGTACAGAAAAGATATGTCACAGGACTAAGTTCATTCTGAGAAGGGGTAAATGTAGACTAGAAATATAATTTTCTGTATATACATTCTTTTGTACAAGTTATGCTACATCTCTACTTTTGCTTATGTTACAATATTCTCAACACAATGAAGAGTGCAGCTGTGACAAGCAGCAGTTCTGTTGACCTGAGGTAGGAGGCGCTGCTTGCTGTTTGTCTCTCAAACACCGCATTGGTCTCGTTCGTGGGGACATCGTAATTGCAGATGTGGCCTTCACAGCAAGAGACACATTTCTGAAAATGATAGAGAAGCAATGTTTAATTCATGAACTATCAGTAGTTGTTTTAGTCTGTGTATATGCCAGTTCTGTCCAGTGTATTGAAAAATCAAAACAAAAAGTTGCATAGCGCAGTGATACATTCATGATGAGTGGCAATATTATGCCTACTTCATTCCCTTGGCTTACTCCTTCAATTAATTTCAGTGCTTCTCATTGGTAGTTAGGGTTCCATTTTAAAGCAGTTTGGGAGAATAACACCTTACCTTGACTCCAGGTATGTCTGTGTTCGAACATCCCACATTTGATCCGCTACACTCGTCCACAGCAGCGCACTTCTTCCACACCTTGATACTCTGCCCGACCTCGTTCATGTGGTGAACAGTGTGGCAGTACCTTGTTCCTGCAATCAGTACAACAAATAGCATTGAATATCACCATCTCATAAACACCTATGAACTTGATTGTCTGATTTTAACATAAGAATGTAGCAACTTCTAAATCTCAATTTCTAATTGTGACATTAAGGCAAAACTCTTGAATAAGAAAAATCATTGACAAAAGTATCTGTCATGCAATAGAGCCAAATATTATGACTAAAAAACAAAGGAACACCTTTTAACATACATAGGCTTGTAGATACTATCTTTAAGCCTAGAGGCCATTTTGGAAAGGAGTATGTCAACTACTGTAAACCAACATGTAGTAGACGTTACCTGGCATATATCAAACACCTTGTCGTGCATACCAAAAATCTTCTGTCTGAAAGAATTATTTTGTTTTGTGGGTGTGACTGCAATGTTCCCACACTTCAGATGTCACTATCGTGAGACACATTTCCAATGTTATACATAAACTTTGTCAAACCACACTTGTGCCTTGACTGTTGTCTGTCTAGCTCATGCCTGCTATTTTTTATTAACAGCTTGGTGAAAATATTCCAGGCTAATGTATTTACTGGGACAAATGGGAATCCTAACAACTTGTTGAATAACTCTTCATCACTTCACACTTTAACACAATGCAGAAAATGGTGCTTAACATCAACAGTTCCATTCCTAGACAAGAATGTATTTGAACTTGTTTTTCAAAGATGAAAAAACAGTAATGGTAGCTGTAACCACTGTCAGCAACAGCCAACAGCTGAATTTTTCCCTTGTCTGACTATTTCTGTCAAAATAAGGTCTTTTCTTTTTAATGAGTTACAGTAGATCTCAAGTCTTTTGCCGGATATTGTAATATTTTGTTGCTTTATTTGTGTCTTTGCCAGCAGTTCAAATGACCTTGGTCACCTGAACTCATTTTCTTCACAACTAATTGGAGGTTAACACGTTTTAAAATGGTAAAATGGTGGGATGGTCAAATGGTTGCTCGTAAAAGTTCCATTAGAGACAACATCAAAACATTCTTTCCTAACAAAAATCCTATTCGTGTAGATTAGCCAGCACATTACCCAAAGGCTATGTCTCATAAATCCTGTAGATGTAATTGCAAAGTGCAAGAGACAGGAAACTGACCTTCCGGACACCAGACATCGGGCGCCCATCTGTTACAGTTGTAGTTATCGTCCGCACCGTCAACGCACGTCCAACACTTCATACTGTCGGGAAACGGTGTACCTGGAACAAAAATGCAAAATTTAAGTCCACATGAATATCAAGTCTATTCCTTAAATATTTTACTGAGAAGGCCTGTGTTGCTGACTGCTTCATTCACTTGTATCTAACTTCATTTTACCTCCTTACCATACATTCTTCTCATGGACTCCCCATGCCATTTCATGAATTTGTTTGTCCCTCTTTCCATTTTACTTGCGCTGTCAGGTGTTGACTACTCTAAAAGCTAACATTACAACCACTGAATCATTGACAAGATCATTACACAGAATTTAAGACTTCATTTTATGACAATGCGACAAGAACTTACTGGAGGGGTAGTCGTATGCTGCATGCCAGTCGAAAGTCTTCGCTCCCTGACCGCTGACCAGTGAAACCAGCCACATCAGCAGCAGTGCCACCATCTCCAGCTGACTCTCCATACTTCTGCTTCACTCTTCCTTCAGTCTCAACTCTGAGTGGGAACACAAAGGTTTAAGATTAAGATCAGTACAGTCACACTTCAGCCAAACTTCACCCCTCCACTGTTGTATGAAGCCCAGTTCTAATTGGCTCTTTAGCTGGGAGGGTTAGATGCATATCATCTTGCCAATGGCAACGATGACAAACAAATGAGTCTCTATGTCTCTGGGCATAAAACTGACCATGCAACCTAGAAAGGTATTTTGTTCCCATCACCTTAGGCTATTCTCTTTACAGTGATGGCTTAACTGAGCTTCTTTCCAAAAAGGCTGTCAAAACAGTACATGATATGTTCTCGGAAGCGCTGGCTTAAGTTCTAGAAGGGATATGAGTGGGATACATTTTTTCAATTACGTTAGCCACTTGCAAAGCTGGCGTAAAGATGTGATATTCAATATAAACACATAGAACACAGGCTAGGCCGCAGCTTGACCTTCAGAGAACCCAGGTGTGCTATTTGTCCGAGTATCTTTTCATCAGTTTTACATTAACCTTTCCCTCTGCACAAAGGGTAACATGCACGGATACATAAACAAGTGGCAAGGCACACCAGACCGTGCTGTTTACCTAGGGTCTGATACACGTAGGGATATCTTACTGTACGAAACAGGAGTGCTAAGCAAGGTCGTTCGCATGGTCTAGAATGAAAGGTATACTACCAAAGCAGAAATGGGGTTAAACACAGCTGTTCAATCTTACCCATGCATTCACATAACACATGTTGTGTTCATTTGAGTAATATCATATGCTATATAACATACAGTACCTAGCAACAAATGTCATTAAGTCTTAGATCCCAAAAAGATTCACAAACTACAAAAGATTTCAACAAAGATTCCTACAAATCTGTGTTACCTGTTTCAAGTTCTGTGCTGGAAAAACAACAGCCCTACAAGTTAAGCTTTGTGAATCATTGATCAAACTCACCTAACCTGTTAATGACGCAGCCTTGTGTACTTTGACCTTTAATACCTATGACGCAGTTGTGATTTATAGATTTTTTCTGTGACAAAATACTCTCTCCACCCCCTGTAGTTCACTATAGCAACACTGGAGGCCTTCAAAGATGCTCATTATTACAGTCAATTAAATCACCGTTATTATTCAATTTTACCCTACCCTTATCATGACAGTGTTGTGCACAGAACGACTTGATCAAGTCAGTGCAAGTTACATATTACATGCCACGTTGGGCGGAAATGAAATGAGGTGGAATTAGGTTGGTTTCACCTTGTTAACTTTCAATGGGGCTGGTCCGGCCGCTCGGACCTACACCAGGGGACACTCGACAGTGTATCGATCGCTAAACAAAAGCCTAACCGTAGAGCAGTCACCTGCACTGTATACCGACACACCAGATGTGAAACCATAGGCCAGTAACTATAGACGGGCAATACATACTAGATCAAACAACTGTTTACACCTATCAGACATACACACATAGATGTGGTTGGTAACTGAGCTTGAGTAAGGATGTGTTGAATAGTTCAGCCAGGAAGTGATGTTGTGCCACAAAACTTTCATAAACATGGAAGTATCACTTGAAGGAACAGTTTGGAACCCATAACAGGTATGAAGGGCAGGTAGGAACGGAAATCCTGTGTCAGGTGTGTCACAATTATCTTGGGTAATCCTTTGTCTCAGGTGGCCCCAGAGACCCCACCGTTAGTAGACCAACACAATAGAACAAAACTCTGGGAACCTTTCTGTACAGGTGGCTCCTGAACCCTGCTCTGTTTTATTATTTTTTCTACCACCGATCTTCAGGGGGAATAATGGGGGTGCATTAGGGCAAAGTCCTGCTGTTGTTCCCTTGCCTTTGAGACACAAAAGAAGGTCTTCGGCGGGTTGTGTGAGGGACAAAACGGTTTTCAAATGTAGTTAGAAACACCTGTGTAACCAATCGGATTGCACTGTGTCATTATCCAGTTATTTGTTGCATCCTGCAATAACAGTAATACTTACATCTTCCCTAAACCAGTGATACAGCTCAGGTGATATATTACAATAATCTTATGTCTTTCATGCTCTTTCTTCAAGTGATGCTTTTGCCACTAGAATGTAAGAAATGGAACGTCTATAACGCTATAAAATTTGTAGTGTGCTTTTATTTCCCTCATAAACTGTACAAAAAACAACATTTGCATTTACCCAACTGTGTAATCACCATTAGCTCATCAGCTTTATACTACTACTCTGCCTATGTCTATGTACAATCCAGTTATCAATCAGTTGTAAAATACACAATTGAAACTTTGTTAAGACAATGGTGTACTTCTCTTTCTCTAGATGATGAGTTAACTGATTCTGCTGATCACAGAAAAGCCTTATTTTGCACTTGAGTCATGAGCAATGGTTTTTGAATAATGACCTTGCCAGAGGGGAACCAACAAGTTTGACATGCTTTACGGTTTACCTAACGGAATGTAAAGCTTCCTAAGATAGACATGTTGTAAACATTTTGTTTTGCACAAGCTTAGACCATTATGTATGGCCATAACCTAAATAGCAAGATATTGTGGAGTTATGCTGTACCAAGGACGTTATATAACGTCCTTGGCTGTACCTACATGTAGCTATCCATGACATAAAAATCAAAATTTTGAATTTGAACATGTACAGGCCTAACATTTATCAAATGCTGGGATAGAAATTAAATCATAACGCTTTCTGCAGAAATGGAAAGAAAATAGGTTGACAGATAATGTTAATAGCTAGATTTTTTTTACCCAAACATCTGTTTGGAGATTACTACTTTTCTACATAGGTCATGAGGAGCAAGTACCTTGTTGTTTCACAAAGCATCAAAGATAAGCAAAAAATGTCCTGTGACAAACATACTGACAGGACGCCAATATCCTGTCATATCAACAGTCCACCTTGACAAATAACTTTAACAAGTTTGTGATAACCTCTTCAAATGATCTGCTATAAACACAGGACAGTGATTCCCGCAGGAGAGCAAATTTGCTCAGCAACCTTCGAGTGGGGGTTCGTGCGGATTTGGGGGGCTAACGGTTGTCCCCATCTTGTACCAGTGAAACTGTGACCACACGCCGTACACCTTTGGTCTTTGTAACAGGGCCTTATCTGATCAGCATACAGTGAAACTCCACTGACTTCATGAATGCGACTAACCAACCCAATATCTTAACACCATAAAATCCAACTCACCTAATAAGGTCAGCTTCCTATAGTCTCACAGCACAACCATAAGTCGACTGCTTACATGGAAATGCTGGTAAGAACTGCCCTGAATGCCTGACCAGTACTAAAATAAACTCAGACAAAGCCAGACCAAAGAGAGAGGATGGTAAACAGAGGACAAAGTAAGCAAACAAAGCCGGAGAAAATACCTGCCCAGGCTGTGTAATGAAGAGGGCGGTAACCCTAGCCGTGTCAGCGGCCACTCGCCCTCCCCACCTTACCTGGTGGCAGGTATCAAAACATGGAGGCTATCGGAAACGACCCACTCCAGTGTAACCAAGTCGGGGGCACCATTCAGTGGTGATTTTGGGGGATTGTTCTTCCTGCACCTGTCCATAGCGTCCCCACCTGTGCGACACAATGGCGCGACCCCTCCGGCCACCCAGGGGACGGTCCCTACCCTTTGATCTCTTCAAATGACGAACAATAGGCGACATTTTCTCGCCATGTCCGACTTCCGCCCGCGATGATTGCACGCACCACGCCGAGAGTGAAAACCGTGGCTGTTGGTTGGCTAGGCTGTTGAGATTTTGTGAACCAGAAAGCAGTTGTAATGAATCCTCATCGTAAATGGCGCCGTACCATATGATCAAGTTGGCTGGTCACACTCTCGGTTGTTCACTACAGTAAGAACAGTAGTTCACTACAGTAAGAAATCCACCTTCCAATGATGAAAAGACTTTACAACTGTACTATACTACAGTAAACACTGGGATCTGGTAGCCCTATAACCTTTCAAGCCAAGGGCTATGAACTTAAAATACAGTCTGAAAACGTTCATGTTACAATGCAAACTATTTCGTAATATTGCTTTGTGTAGATGTGTCACCAGAGGCATTACCAAACATGGGGGACACACCCTGTCATTGACCTCTACTCTATGAAAAGCATAACCCATGACAGAACAAGCAGAATGACATTCCCTATACCATTCTACTTTCCAGAGAAGCAGAACTATGGCCATAGTGTACCGGCATGTCGTCCAATGAGGTGTGACGTAGGAAAAGGTGTGGAAATGCATGTATCCATCATACAAAGCCATCTGAAGTATTTGAATCATGTCTGGAATACTGGTCACCTTAAAACTGTTGCATGAAGATCATGAACTAAAAAATGTACTAATGACAACAATGTTTTATCTGGCACAATGAGCATCAACTCTGTATATTTCTTACCTTGATTGAAACAGCTTGAAATGACTTAATGCCTTAATCCAGAGGATCTCACATCAAATAATCTAGATACACTTGGCTGATAATCACCATCAAGGATGAAAGTGGCTTAGGACAGCTAAGCTTGATCAATGAAAATGGCTCTGTAACACTACTTGAGAAATCAGAGACATTATAGATCCATTAACCAGTCAAGGTTGGTAAATCCAGTGTATCAATTTCTACTGAAAGTCCACAATGCGGCAAGCACTCTTGAAATCTAGTAACCCGTAAAATCTGGCCAAACTCAGGGCCTGAGCTACAACAACATTAGGCGAGCCAGCTTGCCATTGTAACAACAGCCTGCGAAATTGTAGCCCAGAAAATGTAACCTTAAACAAACTAGTGGAGCCCCAGACAGCCAGAGGCATCTTGGATATTTTAACCGGGATTACGCAAAAGCTGAACACAATGGTTCAGATATATTTCGTACATAAACCCCCTTGAATCCTTTTCGCACAATTTAAAGCTATAGTGAGAATAACTTTCCTGAATAAGACTAAATGTACTGATTTTGTGATAGTTTATGACCACTGTAGCTTCATCAAACTTACCAAAATTCATGAATCAAATGTGAAGTCTCTGAACTGAAGTATTTCACTGACGGCTGCTGACAATGCAGGAAACACCCACACTCTAGACAGGGTTTCTCTCCAACTGAACTATGTTGCCCCTTACCGGTAGTCTGAGTCATTGTTTGGACCTGCACTCATACCCAGAGGGTTTGGCCAAACTTGTACTTTGAAACCTTGTTGTTGGCAATGTTCCCACAATTGGCAAAACTTGGTGGAACAGAGCCAAGTTTAGTAACTAGGGCATCTAATCCAGGACTGAAAGAAGAATTCGGGTGGCTGTAACTTAAACCAACTGTTTGGACAGCCAATGTTGTATGTATTATCTAACTGGTCTGATGAGACATTCAGTCAGAAGTTCAAGTAACAAGTCAATGGCTCAGATGTAACAACATTCTAGTAATGCCCCCTAGTGAATCCTGGGAGCAGTGCAGCTAAGGAAAATCTGTGGAAGCCTGAGTACAGTAGCCTCTACCAGGCTTCGTGGTTTGGTGGTCTAATTGTAGAAATTGGTCAAATAGAGTAAATACTACGCTAGGGGAGTCAGCCGGCCGATTAGGGACATTCTCCAAACCACATTGTCTGAATGGAGCCGCTATCGTCTTTGAATTCGACTAATCGCTATCTCAATAGGTGCGAAGCGAATTGACTCTACCATTTATTGTTTTCCGACTCTATCGTGACAGATCTTGACAGCATCGTCCGGTCAAGGAACATGTGATTGTGAGGGGT
>NC_049988.1:8590694-8708165 GCF_000003815.2 Branchiostoma floridae | reverse complement strand
ACAGTACCATAAAAATAACCGCTGGCTCAATCTTTTATGCTTGCTAACTATGTGGTTAGCAAGTGAAAAGATTGAGCCAGCAGATACTATAGCATATGGTACCAGTCTTCCTATTTCGTAAGCAACTTGCTTTTATTTGGGATGCCAGTTTTCACTACAAATATAAAGCAAAAAGTCTATAAAGGGCTTTAAAATCCTACTTATTCTATAAGATTGGTCTGACATGTATGTTTTTCTAAGGTAATGTTTCTGAGGTGCAAAAATATCACCAAACTTACACACTGCATCGCTATAAACACATTAATGTCAAGTCAGCAATCAATTTTTGTCTAAGTTTAACACCATGAACACAATATCCGGCGTGTGGAATGTCATTACTCATGAGAAATGTCACAAGCAAATGCCACTTCTAAGGAGCAACCGCCACTCAAACACCTATAAACTGCACTTAATGTGTTTTTGTGCTGCACATTCAAACTATCAATATGGGTCAAGTGCGTAGGGGACAATGTGGTTGAACAGTTATCGCAGTAGGGGGGATGTAAGCAAGTGTTGATTGATGTGAGATCAACTATAGGGGTCAAAAGTTTCCAAGGTAAGGAAATCATGTGTCAATGTCCCCGACCCTCAAGATGAGGATGGGATAAGAAACTGAACAGCAATATGCTGAAACGAGATTAAATGTAAAACTGTTCTCTATAAGGCGACATCCGTTACGTTTGGAGCGTTCTGAGCAGTTTTGTATCCTAGTGACCAATGCAGCTCTGTAGGGAGCAATGTCTATAGCTATCAAACCCTCTTCCAGCTGTTGAAAATGTCAAGAAATTATTCATTCCATGACACAGATGGGCAGAGCTTTCTGGCATTGTTTAGACAAACCTTAACATGGCAACATACAAAAATACATAAACCACTAATGTATACTCAAAATTCAAAGATATGATGCTTTGTTTCTCTGTAATGTACGAAAGTTTGAACGCTAACTAGTAACAGACATTCTCACTGCGGTTGCTACTGTTAGCTACTGAAATATAATTGGTTGCTATCTACACAGTAATTACACTCATCCGGTAAACAGTTGAGAATGTCTCACACACAAAACACTGTCCCTAAAACTGTCAATTTCCAGGTGATACAGTCATCTTAAATTGTCTGATGCCATTAAGTTAAACATACTCTATGATCCTAAAGAGCAGCATCACCGTGGGAAGAGAGGATACAACTCTCTGATGAAGCCGACATCAACAGTAGAAAAATCCTTGTGATTCAAGCCACCACAAATGAACTATAAGCTAAGCTTTTGTGAATGGTAGGCCACCAGACATACATTATAATGAGAGAATAACATGCAAGAAGATTAACTTGTTGATATATATATGATGAATCATTGAGCCACGCTCCACATCGATAACTTTGAATCTCGAGTTTGATTTACGGGTAACGTTCCAAAGGACTAGTTAGCGGAAGCGGGACAATTAGTGACCTATCACCTGAGGCTATGATTAGGACCGAAAAACCCAAAATGTAAATTTAAATGATTATATGATAACATTCAAACAATGGGCTGGCAAGAAATGCAACTCATCCTCAGCAAACTCTTGTCGGAGTTGTGTATATGATGTATGTTTGCTCACCTAAATTACAATCTAGAGATGATACAATGTAGTGGCATTTTCAGAAGACTGAAGAAAGACAGAATCCATCAAATAAGTTCTACACGTTTCCTAAGCCAAGGGAAATAAAGAAGGATTACCATTACCACCTGTTCCAAGCACAAAAGCCTGTACAACCCCTAATTTATGGGTTGTGCATGTACAACTTTCCAATCATATTACTTCTGCTTTCTCAACCCTTTGTTGCACAAGCAGGCAAAAATAAGTAGATTATCTGAACAGCATGAGGTTTTGCTATTATACTAATTGCATTTTCAACTAATGATTATGATTATGGAATCAAACATGTCCTATTCCTTATGTATTGCTCTACTTCTCTCATTCGAAGAACACCAGATGTAAATGGACAGGTAAAATTGTTGGACATACACAGCCTGTGAATGGGCAAGGTGATTTTTGTTGTGTAAACAAATAAGAAATTTCCTTGGTGTAAAATATCAAGGAATAGGAAAACGAATAGTCCTGTTTACAGTCTAATGCTCAAAATGAAATGTTGGAGCTTGAAAAGGATACCACCTTCTGTAGAAAATGTTTTTTGACAAAAAGAATGCATTTTAGCAACCTCCCTACAATTCATAATGGATAGGTCTAATCCAAGGGATCAATGGAGACCCCTGTGGTTACTTTTTGATTGACAGTTGCTAAATTCCAGTGCCAAATTTTTGGCTGTTACAGCCAAAGGCTAAAAACTAACCATCTTTGAAAATGTGTGGAACACTAAGTAACACATAATAAGGTATTTCACTTATGTTGATCGTAGTGCGACAATTTCCAAAGCAAACATTTTAGTACCATTTAGACTAAGCTGAAATGTAATGCTAGTTTATCTTAGAGTTAGATAACCAAACCGTAATGCCTATATCACTGCTCTACTTTGTTCAAATCAGTGTTTCCAGTCAGTTTGGCACCATCTTCTGCATTTTACCCATCTTGCATGGATGACCAAATACAACAAAGTCATTTTCTCAGTTAAAAAAAAGCCAAGAGCTCTCACAACAGGAAGAATGGGATTGTACTATCCAACCATCTTCACCTGCATGTTTACATAGTGTCTCTAAACATGGTATCAAAATCTGATTTTGTCATAACAGTTTACAGAAGTTTTGGTCTTCTATTAGTCTTGGCTGCTTCCTCTTAGTGTTTGTGCTTTTTGTTGGGATTTCTTCATAAAAGCAGTGATCTATTCTCAATACATGGATGGCTAAACTGAAATCCTAGGTGTAATAGGTCATCTTCAGAAGGGCTACTACTGGTATCATACTATAACTTCAACAACGAACAGTCAAGCATTTTCCTTGTAACCACCTTGATGTAACATAGAAGAAGCTAGTGCCACTAGTAGTAAACTGGACAGTGTACTTACATATTGTATCAACGGATCCCAAAGCAGCTTGCTTGTACGAAGTTGGAGTTCCTTGTGTTCAGCTGTACTGAAGTCTGTGGCACACTTTTTCCTTTATATACCCAGTCCTCCAGGAGCTTCTAACAAAAGGGTAAAACACACACTCAGTTGCCTTGATCAGAAAGTCAACAGTAAGGTTGGCATCAAAGACTTTTGGGTAGATCTTGTGCCAGTGAGAGAAGAATGGCCTCTGTCCCTGTGTTGTCGTTGCACTCTGGCAAAAGCACCGGCCCAGTGTGTGTATTTCACTTGCCAGACTACTACTGGTTGTTCACAGCTTTATCAGCCTAATTGTCATTTCACAAGTAGGTCTAACCAATCTGATGAGTCCATTGTAAACCCCTAGCCAATCAGAACTGGTCCTGCAACTTCTGGGAGTGGCCAGCCCTTTGATGTGGGGCCAGCTACTTTTCACACAATGGGGGAGAATAATGGCTGACTTTTATGCTAATGAGAGGATGCTTTGATCTTGTATGAAATTGATTGTGTCTGAAAACATCAAAGGGTTGGAGGACAGATATTTAACAGGTGACAGACATATATCAACCTGTCAAGAAATCTGGTGCAAGAACTCTTGAAGGAAATCTTGAAGATAATCCATAATTGTAGCTGGACCTTTGTTCCCAATCTATTTCAGTTCATCTGATTCCAGGACAATTCACAGATTATAATTTTGAAGTTGCCTCATGTCTGATATGTGTATTCAGTAAGTTTATGACCATTGCACTAGTTGATCTTTAATTGGTACCTTAGGAAGAAATGACTGTTAATTGAGTCACATAGAGGATATCCTATTAGGAGCATGCCTTAGGCATTCATCAGTGTTGTAAGAAACATTAAATTTTCACAGGATTCAGTGGCATGACAAAAATCTTTCTTCCAAAGGCCGGCCCAGCTAACTGGTCAAAGGCACCTGGAATGTAGCCCATGACAGCAAGAGATTGTGTAAAATAGCCTATAGTAAGGATTTAGTTCCCAACCTAAGTGTGAACCATCTTCTGTCCAGAAAATAATTATTTCTTGGTAGCTATGTTTCATCAACGTATCAGAGAAATCCTCATAACTTAAAACATTTCACCACCATCTTGCAATACACAATTTTTTCACTGTGCCATAAGAAAAACACCAATTGTAAACATGGGGCAATGCATATGTATGCCCCACTATCACAAAGGAGGCAAGAACAACAGATTAGAGTGCATATTTCTCATACTCCTGGTGTTGTGGAAATACTGGGATGGTGCCATTAGAAAAGAACAACAAACAGATTTGTTATTTACAGTACACCTTGCCAATATGCATTTCTATGTCTGTCTCTAAGCAGTGCATGCTTTTGGAACAAACATAAAATGCAGGTCACAAAAGACAAGAAATATAACCCTGATCAGTGACTGTTTTATTTGCTTGGAGCTTTGAGGAACACAAATTAGCGACCGCTTGGGAAGAGGCCACAAGCTAGAAATGAATGCATACCAAAGCTAGCGGCGGTGATTTGCGATTTTTTATCCGGGAATATGACGGGAAAGCAAAGTATGCCGGGGAAGGAAAAATGCCGGGAGAGGAATATGTTCCAGGGGGAGTGTATCGGCCCTAGTACAAGAGATGCTACCCTGGGAAACCTGCTCGAGAAGCTTCGCAAATAAGAGTCGCAAATAAGAGTTACCGATCCCCTGCCTAACGCGCGCCCTCCCGCCTCTATGCAGGTGAAGGAGGCTACACCAAAGCTAGCTGTGAGAAAAGTTTTCTAACAAGATGGACACAAATAAGACATTAACTATACAGTGCAAATCAATTTGATGGCAAGCAGTGCTAAGAAAGCATGTAATTGAATACTAGGGAGAGATACCAGTAGTTGAAAGAAGGGATAAATGTTGTTAGAAGTGATGAGATCTAAGATTTCAATCTGAGGACAGCAGGTAGCCATTGAGAGCTGATCACAGGGGAGGGAGTCCCACTGTGGCTGCTTTGAAGGGACAAACTGGCATGAAATTGAGATCAAAAAGGGTCATCTGTAGCAAACCCAATTGAATTGGTGCAGGAAAGTTGTAAAACTACCGACTACTAGTCCATTCACCACCTCACCTAGTCCCATCCTCATCAAGAGGGCCCATTATATCAGTGAAAAAGAGCTTATGATATGAATTATTTTCCAACTCAGGAGGAGGATAACAGAGATTATAAATTCATAAGCTCTTTTCCACTGATAATATATAATATACTAAAATGTATAATCCAAGAGAGAGAGAGAATTTACTCGTAGTTCGACTTTCTAAAGCAAGTAAAGGAACAACGATGTGCACAGCAAACAGTTCTTGGATTGTTAAAAATCATCAACAAAAGACTATCGGTAATATAGACATTCAATAAAACGTCGACCTCTTGCCATTCTCTTCAAGCTTTTTTTCTATTTCTCCGCAATTCCATGGAATTTTCTCCAGTGCTTTGGGAAACGGTACAATGTGGAGGAAGGAATTTCATGCCCTCATTTCTCCTCAAGATACAAACATGTAGCCTCTACCAGGCTTCGTGGTTTGGTGGTCTAATTGTAGAAATTGGTCAAATAGAGTAAATACTACGCTAGGGGAGTCAGCCGGCCGATTAGGGACATTCTCCAAACCACACAGCCTGTGAGGAGTCGCTATCGTCTTTGTAGTCGACTAATCGCTATCTAATAGGTGCGAAGTGGTTAAATTACCCATTTATTGCTTTCCGACTCGCCCGTGACGGGTCTTGACAGCAGCGGCCGGTCAAGGAACATGTGACAGGAAGCGGTCAGAGGTATCATCTAAAACAACGCTAGATACCTATGTTACTTTATTAACTGCAGCCAACGGGCCCGAAAATAACTGTATGTTTGCGAAAATAGATTGTCCTACCACCATGAGCGGGCCATTAGCACATGGTCGCGGCACCGTCCGCACGGAAACCTCCTTTCAAATCCGGCAACGCGGCAAAAATGACTGGTTCATTTTAGTAATTTCACCCATGAAAATAACGTCTGTGATTTTGTTTATCTCCTGGTATGGGTTTTAGAAGTCCCATACCTTCTGATAAATGAGAAATTTACCGAGAAAAACAAGTTATAACAAATCACCCGCGCTTGTTGTCACGTTTGTTGATTGTCGGGCTACTTCACTAAAAGCATGGGCGAGCAGTTTGTTAAAAAGAAACACAGACGCCTTTATTTAAATAAATATTATGAAGTCATAAACTTTTTAATATTTTTTTCCTTTAAATCTTTAACGAATAAACTTACAATTCATTTGTAAGGTTAAATGTAGAGAATAATGATACCGCACGCATCGCTTCTACCCGCATTACAGTAGGCTATCCCATTGACCCGTATTGACCTCGCGAGCGCCATGCTGAAATTTCGGGCCGGCGTCAAAACACAAGCCGAAAAGGCCATCTTCTACCGTGATTTCCCGACAATTATCATTGAAAATCGATGTTGCTACACCTTTGAAAATGACGTAGTCGTCTTCGGCAATATTTTTATCGCATGCGTTTTGTTGTCGTTCTTATTTTCACCTTTGTCCCAGACCCAGCTGTTCCACGCGCCCGCCGCGCCCCACTGGGCGCTGGACGATTTACGACTTAAATTATCTCCAGCGCTGAGCTACTTCCTTTGTACAAATAATTGGGGGATTAATTCTATATCGTGTGTTCTTACCGACTCCTCACAGGCTTGTGGTTTGAAAAATGGACCTTCTCGGCCGGCTGACTCCCCTAGCGTACGGTGACTCTATTTGTCCAATTTCGACAATTAGACCATCAAACCACGAAGCCTGGTAGAGGCTAACAAACATGTTTTGTCACCAATATGGTGATAGATTTCTTGCTAAAATTCCTCCATCTGGAGTATCAGTAGCCAGTTCCTCACAGACACAGGAGTGCGTAATTCAATGAGTACTACATAGGGATTATAAGGGATGATCCCCTGTTGCTACATTGATAGGGATCAGATAGTTTCCACCAGATTAAACAGTTGGAAGCCATTCTGAGACCATCAAAGAGACATCCATCTTATAGAGAATCTGTAATGTCAGCTGCTGTTGGGATTTGAACCACAGGAACCATATGGGAGTCAGGCTATCTGATACAAGTGCTAAGTTTTACAGTCTGGTGCCATTGTAATGTCAGCACAGCATCAGGCTTCCAAGATTGCAGATGGAAGAACAGACCTGGTATTCATCTAAGAATTTGGGTTTGTACTCTTAAAATTTCCAAAGAAAGGAGGCTTTAAAGTTTAGAAAAATTGCTGCAATTAGCGTATCACAAGTATGGTTTGTTTACTTGGGGATTAAAAATAAATATACCATAGCCTCTTGAAGAGGTTGTTTTCTTAGAATACTAGTAGGCTTTTCTTTCATGGTCTGTGAAGTTTTCATCTTACAACTTGACACAAGAACAGTTGCCTAAACTTGCCTGAGTACTATCCAATCTCCAAGTAGATCCTTTGGTAGCATAAGATAGTATTAACATCTGGCAAGGGAGTGTAGCCGGCCTAGAAGACTGTGCATTAGCTACCAGAGCTACCATAGGATCTGCTTGGAGATTTTCATTCTCCGTTGTGAGTAAAGGACTATGTAGGTAGTAGATATGTCACGGAAAGTGACATATCTAGTGACACATGAATTTGGCAAAGGAATGGTACTGTATACATATTTCAATTCTCCTCCTATATGTATGGCTTCAATGACATTCCCATTTTTGCGACAGACTACACTATCAATGCAATGACATATATTCCTGACAAGCTGCGGTCCTTACAAGCCCCACATCCAGGACATGTGTGTATGAGGATCTCCTGCTGATACCTCCTGCCTATAGAGGAAGTTCAGCATGGGGCCATTAGACCATCATGGTCAAGATAACTGATAAGATCTCAAGATCCCTCCAATCAAACCATATGTGTCAACACATACACAGTAGGGGAAATTTTTTGGGTTGATATCAGCACTGTGACAAATATGATTTTCTTGAATTATATTGACTCATTTTCAAATGAATAAGCTTTTTAGAAGCTACAAGTTCAAAAATGTTATCGCCCAAGAAAACTAGTACATGGCTAAATGTGCCTAGCCAAGTACTACTATTGCTTCTCCCAACACCTTTCAAAATTTTGATACAACCAAGGACATCATCATATTGTCACTGGGTTCAATCTATAAAGCATTTGCTGTTCAAGATAGTATGAAGTGATTAACGTTCAACTTTACCTTGGATTGGAACACCTTATGCAGCTAACCTGGGTGCTGGTCAACCACAAACTTAAACCGTTACAAGCTACATGATCTCTTAAACCAAGGAGGTTGAAAGAGGGAATTCCCTCTTTCAACCTCCTTGCTTAAACCGATTCCATGGAGGGAAACTATTAGTGTTTTCCTCCGAGTGCCAATGTCTGGCGCCCAGGTTATACACCCCTAGCCAAAGAAGTGTCATTAGGATCTTTAAAAATTCCAAGATGGTGTAACTCTACAGTGTAGGCCTTTCCATTCTCCTACAGCAGAGTACCGTCAGTCATTTATTCCTGACTGTACTCTGCTTTCCTTCCCTTTTGCCGGCGGTATTACCCGCCCTACTTATTACATATTAATGAGCTTGCCCTTATATGGGCAGTCAGCCGTTGGGGATCGGGCGTTGGCATGGTGAGCAAACAAAGTCATGGTAATACGTAACATGATTGGCTGATAGCTTCCCAGCGGCCTTTGCGAGACAGCTTCCGACAAAATGAAGCCCAAGGAAGGCCTGTTCTCTGATTGGTTGACAGCTTGTTTGTGGCGACAATCATAATACCCGTAGGTAGGCCCTGGGACAGCAGGGCCCCATAAGGTAGTGCCGTTGGGGACCGGGCGTTAGGAGGATGAGGCCTTTCCTACTGTTGACTAACTTACAGTCCGTTAACACTTACATAAGCCCAACACTTTGAAGCTATTGAAGAGTTCTGCCAGGTAGAGAACTTGACTGTGAAGTACCATGTTTTTGTGTTCAAATAGACCTATGCACTCCTGCAGAGACATATTACTAGTGACACATTACACTAGTAATGTATGTTGTGCATGTAACTTGAATACTTCATAATCAGAAATGACTTGCAATGATAGAAACTAGATGGATATTGGAAGAAGAGATTTAGTTGAGAAGAAAGTAAGATTAAGTAAAGCCTACCTTACCTGCGATCTACCTTTGCCCTTCTCGGAATGAAAATAAGTGCTCTTACACCAGGCCTTGTATGTTGTTGGGATATACCAAATTTGGCGGTGGCAATATCTTACAGAGGTGTGTTCCTGAACAGATACACTAAGTACTGAAACATTCTTGGGTATTTGGGAATTTGAGGAAAGGATAGAAAAGTTTAACAGGACATTAACAAGGTGTAAACTTTAAGTGGAGTTGTTTGAAAGAGGGAAGAGAAAATATGATGTACAGGTGTATTTACCTGTGGAAAATATGGCAGGGTCCCCCGCCAGTAGTCGACAACAAGGGTCCTTTTCCGTTATCACAGCTGGGTGCCGAGGGTCACAATGGATAGTTCTGCCGTGTAATCTTTCACGTGGAACCTTCGGTGAATGCCCTCTCCAACGCGGGAAATCCGATCACCTTTTGTCTTTGTGGGTCCTTCTGACAGAGGAATGCTGAGACAAGTGGGCTCGGCTCCTGAAAAGAAAAATATTGACTTATGGTCGAGTGGTGGAGGGAAACCGCTACATGAGTGCACCAGCCGGCCCGTGGAATCGGACATTTCCGAACACTCTTCCTCATTCAAAGAACATACGAGATTATCCACGGCTTGATAGGGGATAAGAGCATTTCATGTTAATCCCAATCAACACCTAAAACAAAAGTTAAAGGTTTCGTTGCACACATTGATTAATCCAATATTCTAAACAAAGGGAGCAACAACTGGAGTAGAAAAAAAGGCAGTTTTGTTTTTATAAACATTGATAGAAACTACAAAATCCAATCAAATCAAGGAGACACGATCCACTTTATAAAGTGTGGAGGATGCTTCTTTCAGGATGTAGGGAAGATAAGAATCTTCTTGATTCTAACTCGGAGACATTGTGCGTCGCCAGTGCCCGTGCTCTAACGGGTGGATTGCCTCTTCCAGGCGACACGACTGGTCATCAGTGGAGTCGTGTTTTCATACTCGCCATGGAAACCAGCGCAAACTTGTCATAATAGTACATCAGCAGCAGAAACAGTAGAATACTGACCAAAAGTACAGGTTTGTATGCAGCTTGTCCCACTTATTGTTTGGGAGCCCATGTTTTTAATTTTAGTCCTTAAAGCTTCAACATTTTTATATTTTTTTGTCTTAAAGTTCAGAGCTTTGGGAGGATGGTGTTAAATATCGTCCCCTGAACCCCAAAAGGAGAAAATTTCTGTTCAGAATGAATGGACAGATCCTAGATACTGCCCTGGTTGACTATCACCCTTTCCTTTTTTCCAACAAAACAAATGGCTGAAAGGAATATAGTCCATTAATATCAAAATTCAGCTTACAAAAGAACAAAAGACAACCAGATAATTGCTACATAACCATATTGAGTACAAGAAAAAGGCAAATGATTCTGAACTAGTGCCTTTATTAGTTTAACTTGGAACACTACTTACACCAGTTAAAGGCATGCTGATTGTAGTAACAAACTTGCTTTAGTATAATCGGATTTCCTGAGAAAGAATGACAGTGCCTTATGCCATGCGACTTGCTGTCAATCTCCGGAAACTTGTTCTTTCTACTGCATTATCAACAAAGGATTAGGGTGCCTTATACCTGATGAGATGCAAGACTACAGAAACTACATGTAACAGTGTACTGTTGATATGTGATATGGCTGTTGAGGGAATATTTCATTCACAGAAGGAGGGCATGGTGTTACATTTCTGTAAAAAGAAATACTGGATTTTCAGGAACAAAAGCAAAGATGATACGTTTAGAAAAGGAAAACTTAGAAAGCCTCCGTCTTTTCAAAACATTCAGGCTTTCTTCCAGTTGAAAAGGAAGATATCGGATACCGGAACAATAGAAGATGGTAGGAATCAGAGGCTAGATAAATGAATGATGAATTGAAAAGTGAGCCGCTATCTTTTTACTGGGTATACAAAAAACTGATGAAAACTTGGCTGTCTTGAAAAGATCATGTCAATGAAGGTCCTTGGTTCTTCGACATTTTTGGACAAAGTTGAACTAAAGCAAAAGTAATGCTAGTTCAACTTTATACACTTTATCTAACACAAAATATTGCAATTCTACACCATTATCCGTCGACTTGACATCCCTAAATACTAGTATTGTCAAAAAACAATGGATACAGGTTACCTCATGGATACAGGTGAACTAGTGTTAATTGTTGGCAGTGTTTTCCACAGAAACAGCAGCAGCAATTGACAATGTCCTCATAGGTTTTTTCAATCACTTTTTGTGTTAATAAAGTCCAGAAGAAACCGCTCAAGGTGATAGTAATACATATCAAAGGTTGGTCTCCAAAAACTGTACCATGCATAACCATGTCAAGGTTAGAGTGCCTGTCCATGGTGCTGACAATGCCTTCTTCACTTCTACTACTTGCACTACTGCAGCCTGACTGTTCTCTCCAAATCGTCCATGCAAGGTCAACTCACTGATACACCCACGATAACAGCACAACTGCTGACAAACATGCAAGTAAAGATCGAATCAAAGACCTGTTTGCCTCTTCGGCCTTCACTCGAAGGATAAAAATCAGTCTGCTTCAGTTTGTTCCATTTCTACGATTTTCCAGCGATTCGGAGTCTGGTAGAGACTATTCGAATGCATTGTTATTGATGCTTTGTAAATGGTGTATTGGACACCTAGATGTCTGAAGTGTGCACAGCTCAGAAATAACTATTGTTGCATGTGTAGATCTCTTTAAGTTCCAGTATTTTTAATCTACCGGTATAAGTCTTACTACCGGTATTATGCCAATGCATGTTAAATTTGATTTTAGATTGATTTCACAGTTTAAATTAATAGTGTGTTTTTTGGCCTTCCCTCAAAACCTTTTTAAAACAAAAAAACAGTGTTTACAAGCTAGCTCAAACAATGTATTTTCCAGTACTTGAGAATATAAGTATAAGAACACAGACTAATGTGTTGTTCCAAGGTGTCTGTCAGGGCTGATTTGGCTAATCTACCCTGTAGTGTGTGCATAGAGCACTGAAGGTCTCCTATCGGTAATGATGATTCACACTACAGCCAAATAAATGCTTGCACATTGAAATACTGTAACGCTAGAGGCAACAACAACCTTGAAACATGCCATGTGGTTTCCTAATACATTACATCGGATAACGGAATTGTTTGGAGATGAGAAGAATGAAAAAATCAGTCGTATCTGTGGATTGAGGTATGGATGTACAATATTTTCATGACATAATGTTAGAAAGTTAGAGATTTGTCAGTGGAATAACCTTAGCTAAATCCAAACATAAAAGATAAACCTGCAACTTGCAGTGCAAGCATATGGCAGAAAAAAACAACTAAAAAGAGTACATGATACTCGAGAGAGTTGAGATAGAATATAAGGGGTCTTCAGAGGATGCAGTATTAATGTGTTACCAGGTAACCTGACTTCATACTTTGCTTCAAATTGAAGATTGCTTTGCCCATGAAGTATGTGAATGAGGAACAGGTAATGCAATCTCCAAGCAGATCTTGCAGTGGCATAAGATAGTATCATTAACTGGGGAAGGAGTTTAGTCGGCAAAGGAGTGTCATTGTCCACTGCAATATCTGCTTGGAGATTACAGGTAATGATATATAATGCTTCTTGTCTATCACTGCTAGTGGTCTAAGATCAGTCCTGTTGAAAACTTTCCTTTCATCGTTGCTGACCCACAGCAGCTCTGGTAAACAGGAGCCTGTCCCATTAACCACTGCAGAACCACAGCTCAGCTTAGCCTATATAGGCTCTGGGCAGTGTTCTTACTTTTGATATCGGACGCTTTAGCCCTTTAACAACTGGGCCCATGGCTAATCAGACCAGCTTGCTAACATCCTATTTAAACTCTGGCCAAGTTGACCAGGATATTAGACCATACATTTTGTGAGAAGACTCAAGTACTGAACTGTTTTCGTATTGTGTACCACGGTATAGCTGATTTTCTGGATGTTCTATCTTGTAAGTAACAAAAATACCAAAACAATTACTGGATACGTAGCAGTGCAGCGCTGCATTCTGTAAAACCTTGTAAACAAACTTGGCACATACAAATGTAGCATAGGGAAAGTTCTGAGTAAAAAGTGTAGATATTCTTCCCTTGTTTGGTGCAATCGGGTCCTCCATACAGACCCCTTAACGGTTAACCTACCCGCTGTAGGTGTTGACCTCCAGTTGACCTTCACACTATCTCTACTCCATCACGTACCTACCTACCGCTGCTTAATTGCTGCTACATATACAAAAACAGGGCAGACACCTATTACACACACTTATGCAACAAAGGGGCTACTCTTGTCGACTGGCTTCCTTTTCTACCAGACATTATTGTGTACCGCCTTTACAATGAAGTGCTCCTAAACACCCTCTGAACAAATTACCTAAAGCAGGTGCAGCTCTTTATTCCACTGACGGGCACAGAATGAGCAGCGGAAGAAAGACCCATTCCTTCAAAAATGTGCCTACTTAAAGACAAGAATGTTATCTGAAGGTTCACAGCAATTATGTCCTTCCAAATGACTCCGGAAAGAGGAGGCCCAGATATAAAGGCTGTTCATAACTTTTTTCAGCGACAATCGCCATGGCAAACGTCGTGCTAATGATGATGGATGCCATGTTTTTTTTACTCAGCACTTGCTCACCCTTTGTTTCACCAACAGGCCACTTTTTCCCACTCGCCATCAATCTTGACCCTGGGCTGCTCGTGTACACATGTATATTGTGATCGCTGGCGAGAAGTTTACCGTTGCGCGCTCGGTATGCGATACGATCAATACTGTGGTGACACGGCGTCAAGATTGGAACTCGTTCCTTGATAAAGGTAGGTATCCGGGGGATGTATTTGTCGGGTCATATCTCGGACTCCGTGTACAAACAAATGCGACCACTAGAATAGGGGCCTGATGCGGGCAAACTTCTGTATGACAAGGCAAGCACAAAGGAACCTATTCTCCTTGTCATACGAAGACAACCGGTATAAAAGTTGAGAGTTAAGTTCCTCTTGCTATGCCACCTGTAAGTACACATTATACAATTAACCTGACTTCCGTGGAATGCCATTGCAAACACATGCCATAAAATACAACCCAATAGAGCGACAAACACGGTTACCCCACAGCCTTGAAGTACAGTCCAGTCAGCAACAGAGATAATATCAACAAGGCAATATTTGCAAAACCTCCAGCCAAGCTTCAGCGCATGTAGGTCAACTGAAGATACGCTTTATTGCATTAAATGATTTAAAACGGCTGTAAATGAACCCTTGGCAGTTGATAATTCTGTTTGTTAAGAAAGCAAAATGAACCTGTTTCTATGGCTTTTGCTCCTTCGGTGTCTCTTGCCAGGTGTTCAGATGTCGTTATTTCTAGCCTCAATTTTCAGACATTTTGAAGGATCACCGAAGACTTTATGAAACAGCCTGGCTCTAAAAAAAACTAACATTGGACGGGTTGAATATTATTGAGATCTAAAGCACATTTTCAAATGGTTTGGAGACTAAAACATTTGAAATCTGACCGATATCTTGGTTTCTAATTACTTTGCAATTACATATAGCTTTTTCTAGATGTCAGATGCTTCTGCAATTAATTTGTTGACTATTCTCCTGAAGTGAGGGAGTGGTATTATATACTGGTAAGAAATCCCTGCCACTACTACCCCCCAACCCAACCTCTGCTTGAAGAATACTTGTTGACCAGGGTGTTTGGCAGAGTTGACCAGGGTGTGTTGTGTGGAGGTAACCGGGCCAAATTGGTAAAGGGCCGAATCGCCCTGATCCCTCTTGTTCTTACAACCAGCACACTTGTAATCCCCCAAATAAGCCTTAGTCTGTTCAAGGAGGTTGAAAGAGGTCCCTCTTTCAACCTCCTTGGTCTGTTTCAAATATCAGCTAACATGACACTAAGGAGATTACCACAGGCTTACATGTATACGAAGAAGGTAAGAGGACATGCTGCAAGGACCCCATGTTCTATAGCTTTCCTATATACTATGAGGGCCTTTCATGTAAAGGGCCATACTCTTCAGAACCCAGTTTAGAGGACATTGTTTATATGTCATTGCCAAAGTCCTTCTATTCTAACAAGTAGGTCAAAAATTCTGAGGATTAATGTGTCAAGGGCAGCCAGAGAAGTAAGTACAGAGCAGTACAGCACACAAGCTAAACACTGCAACAACACATTTTTGTGAGCTGTGAGTTGGCATCAAGCTGAATATTGGACAATAAAGATATGGTGAATACTCCAAGGAAAATGTTGACTGTCTTGACTCTAGCCCCTCCCCAAGACAAGATCAACAAACAACAACATAAACCGCATTACAGCCACAAAATACTGTTTGTCAACTGATTTAAGTAATGATACGTACTAAACGTTACATCTGAAAAACCATCAACAAAAGGACAACATTAGAACTAACTTGTATTTAAACCTTTTAGACTACAATGCATTTCAGGTAATGTTTGGCAGTAGCCGGAGACCGTAGTACACTTGGTACTTTATGGTCTGCAACGAAAAATCCATGCCTGCACATAATGCTCAATCTAACAATACAGTCTCATAAGTTCAAGAGCACTTGCCAGACTTCCCTACCTTATGATATGCTTGGGTTGTCACGATCAAGGCCAGGAGAGGCACCGCTATACAACCCAACCCTCCGCAGGTAAGAGTACTTCTGCCCAGGTAAACGAGTTGTCCACCTGCAAACGGCCCACCTGACAAGCCCCTATCAATCCCCGTCATCCGCGCCGAACAATGGCGCCCCAACCTTAATCCTGACGACAAACAGCCAGTTGCCGTGAGACCCGTCTGCTGCGCAAATCTTGTCACCGACTCGTGTTTGTTCTACCTAAATGAGAAATTCATCCTCCCTTGTGCGAGTGCTGGTTTAGTGGCTACGGTGGGCTGGAAATGAATGCCGTCAACACCAAGAAAATTTACACAATTTATTAATTGGCGTTGCCTGATTTGAGCGGTATTATGTCCGACTAGCCAGCCTACAACTGTGGACGGCTAATATTTTCCTCAACGTCAGACACCTTTCACTGAACTGTTTGAAAGGGCTACTTGCAGAAAACTGCACGTCAGAGTTTATAGAAACTCCTCGTAACAGAACAAAGGACTCGCTTCAGGGAGCCATCGATGGGGGATCAGCTTTGCAAAGGGATTACTTAACACTAATCCTTGGTGATTAAAACAAGATTTGGGTTCACTGTAACTCAGAACAGTAGAATGATGTCTGGAATTCTGGTGTGACACAGACAGGCCTACAGCATACAATAGAAAATTTGTCTGTAATCAATGGCTCTGCCTACTAGCCTTCAATTGGCTTAGAATGTCATGTTGGAACAGACACTTGTAGAAGTGACACTACCGCCATGTCCTGTCAAAAGGGACATCCTGACAAAAATTTGGGGGTGTTCAACATTACTAATAAAGGAGCAAGCTACAGGTACACAGAAAAACTCTCACTGAACCTTTTATAATCCAATTCAGAAACCATGTCACAAGACAGGAACAATATAAACATTTAAGCCTTGCTCAATTGATATTGACTCTTTGCCTTTCCAATTTAGAGTTGCACCACTTAATGTAAACCAGTCAAGTTAAAAGCTGAACTGAGAAGGTTGTTCTTTGTATTCAGGCAGTTTCCTTTGCCGAATGGCTCCATTTCAAAGCTAGCAGAGTTTCCAAACATTTCGCCCTCGTTTCAACAACGTTGCTTGAAAACACAGTAAGTCAAGGTGGCCACAATGGACAATGGTGTAGAGCATGTTGACTTGTGACAGGTATGCGGATGTTACAAAGGAGTCCTTCATTCCAGTGAAGTGGGGAAAGGTACAGGTGATATCACTATTACGCTCGCTTGTAATAGAACGAGGCATTTTACATGCAAGATGTTGATTATTTGTAAAAGGTTTGAAGTAATGTCTTGCCAATTATATTTTCTCATACCAGTATGCAGCCTGTATAGAAATAACAGTGTCTTGCAAAGTTATCAAAGCATGGAAAGGAAGTCAAGTTTAATGTCTAATTTACTGCTGCAAGAACCGTTCGAACACACAGCTGCCAACCGACAGAAAAGACACCAATGTAACCTACAGGTACAGTAGTAGAAAACAGCCGTGAGTAGGAGAGACAACCGTTTATTTTCAAATTATAACTGAAAACCCTCCTTCTTGTGCTGCTTCTCAGCACTGTATAAATGCTGCAAGTTTACCTTTTGAGTTTGAAGAGTGAAAGAACAATGCAGTCCTAGTCCTACCCTTCATTAGTTTTACACTAGTAGATCTGTAGTAGCAGCACTAGAAAGAAATTGTTTGGGTATCATCCTCTGTAGTAACTGCTATGTCAAACTCTTGACATGCTAACCATGGTTAGCAAGAGAAAAGATTGAGTCAGCGGTGACTACATATGGAGGACTAGGTACCCAGGCTAAGAAAGAAACATATGTCTACAAATACCTTGCTTGAAGTTGAACTCCCAGATTCTTCAGTTCTTGTTCACAGATATCTGGTCATCTGGCAGCCAAACTTCCCTCTCCAGAACGCTTCTCGTCAGTTTGGAATCTTGTACAACACCTACGGGGGAAAGCATCAGCGTCAGGACAGAATTTCATGGCCTCTCGCGAACAAAACATGCAAATGTTTGTCTAGAGTCAGCAGCTTGGCCTCTCATGCTGTTTGTTCAGCTCGCTGTAGATAATGGGGGCTGCATGCTGGGAAGATATCACAGCAAATTACTGAAACAAAAGCTGATAATTGTTGTTGATTCTGTGAGTGACTCCTCATTGTACATCATCTTTTGTTGTCTTGTTTCACCAACTCTTTCAACCTCCTTGGTTTCACCAACTAAGGACCTGATTTACCAACAGATGGTACCAAAAATATTGTAAAGTTGTAATAGAAAATGACTCATGCATGATTTATGCCTTCGAAGAGAGAAAACACTCCGTAAGTATTACATTGACTACTCTCTATATAAAGAGAGATTAAACATTTACAATTAGGTGTACAGACAAACAGACAAAAGGGAGAGGTCAAGAGGTCAAGTTGACTCAGTGAAGGTGCCTGTCTATTATGACGAGAGGGCAACAATAGCGCGGATTGTAAATTGTTCTTTAGATCAGAATCAGAATCACCGTCTGTGATGCATGGTGTGTCTAATGAACTCTCATGTCTATTGTTCTTGGGAAGGCATTATTTACTGATGTCTATTATGTTCCTTTGGAAGACAAAGGCCCTTCATCAAAAGTTTCTTCATTGAAGGTTAACGCTAGTTCACCTTTATTCGCGGAGTAACCTATATCCGTTCCTTTCAGAAATTGGTACTTAGGGGTATAAAGTCGACGGACGATAGTTTTAAACTACAATATGTCGAACGTATTACTACTTGAAACCATTGTCGGTCCAGTTGACATCACTTAATACCGTGTTGGTAAACACAACGAATATAGGTTACCCTGCGGATAAAGGTTAACTAGTTATATTGTAAATTTCTGTTCTAAAATTTTGTAACAAGGCAAGTTCAAAAGACCCCTTTGAATCGCATGAACTGCTTTCATCACATAGGGGGTTTTAATCACAAACCGTGACGTCACAGCGCTTGTCCATAAACAAAGAACGTGTTCCAAAAAGTGTTCACCGTACCTAGAAGAAGCAGGTGTTCGATTAACGTTACAATCTCCACCCTGACTGACTTTTACAAAGTACAAAAAAGGCCGTTTTTATCTCACGCAAGTGTGGGAGGTGAATAGCCATGTACATTGTACAGCAAAGTTCAGAAACGTTTGACCGCATGTTTGTGAGCACTGGCCTACGGTGGAAGTGACTACGCCAGGCCCCTTTCATGGTACCGTGGGGTGCCAGCAAAAGCTAAAGTGTCACTGTCTTCCGGGTTAGGCGAACACTTTTTTGAAATGTGTTTGTGTGGTTCAAAGGGACATTTTTTCAATGACAAATTAATTGACAATGGATTCATAGAATTTCATACAATACATAAAAAATGTCATGATTTTAATATCAAGTCGTGTACAATTTTTGTCCTGTTTGGTAGGGTGGAGACTTCCTGTGTTCATTAAAGCTTACCCGCTTTTTCTATTCTTATCCAGCGGTAAGCTGTCTACTTTTGTACTTACACTCTGTTTGGACTGGCACTGGTTCAAGAGGTCAGAACAGTCAGGGTTTTCCAGAGAACTGCTTGTAGCTGGGCAATGACCCTAATTGACGCAGGCGCAGAAGGCCCAAAACGAGTCCATACAGTATTTTAGCCTATTTTCGACTTTTAGCAGGAAAATGTAAGTAACATTTCATATTGGTGAGACAGTGTAGGTTGCAGATGTTCAGATTCGGCCAAAAAACTAGGTTTTGGTCCGTCTTTTTGGTCTGTGCTGACCCCTATTTTGAAGTGCTGAGTCCCAAAAATGACGTCATGAAAAGCAAGATGGCGGCAAAGTTTGACCGCTGGAATAGTTGCGCTGGTCAGAAAGTTTAAAGATTAGACTTTTGGACACTTGAGATAGCGGGCTGCTGTGTGGGGTGACTTCTTATGACCTGGAATGTTCACGGATGAGATTATGACACCCTGAACTTGCTAATTTTTACATTATAGCCTATGTAGATTTGTATTAGTGGTAACTGCTCTGCCATGCTGTTAGATATGTGCCTTGAAGACAGCAGGAACTGGAAAATAGAAAACATGGGGACACCTTACAGGGATATTTCCAAGCAGATGTTGGAAGTAGAACAGTCAGGCTTTCCAGAGAACTGCTTGCTGAATGTTGTTAGAGATGTGCCTTGAAGACAGCAGGAATTGGAAAATAGACAACATTTAGCTTTGATTATTCTCCAAGCAGAGGTTGGGTCACAGAGCTAGCCAGTAATGAGTAAAAAATCCCGACTCTACTAGTACTATAGTATCTCTGCAACCCAACCTCTGCTTGAATAATAGCTTATTAAGGTCACAGAGCTGACTTTCAAGTAGATGTTGGGATAGAAAATTATAATGTCTTAGAACTGTCCAGTTCTTCTGACAAGCAATCCCGCTGAGCGTCTTGAGACCACATCTGATGTCATCTTAAGACGCACAGCAGGAATCGCGTCTTGAGACCCCTAAATAAATGAAAATGGTACATTGTAGTGTAAAGCGAGTGTGAATCACATGTTAAAGTCATTGTATGCTGGAATTGGAAACATAGGGAAACAAGAACTTTCATACCAACAAACATCTGCAACGACGTTGCCCACAAGCCTTTCCACTCTTACGGAAGATATCGCCAGTAAAATCTTATCCAATGGACAGATGCTAGATATTGAAAGCTTAGGGTAATTGAATATGAGGAGAAAACTGTATGAACTTAAGAAGGAACTCCATGAACTCTTGACCTGACCAGCAACAAATTGTAAATATTTACAAATATCAAGATATTCTACTTCAGCATGCTCCCTGGGGACACAGCAATAGCCTCCTTCGCAGACTTCTGGATTGGTGGCGTTTATTTTGGGAGGGGACACAGTCCCTTCCATAGTCATGAATCATTGCTCTCCCCAAAAAATAAATGCCACCGATCCCAAAGTCTGCGAATGAGGGCACAGAGCAACTTGTAGTTGTCCTTGTACCTTAGGATGATTCCACATGAAAAAATAGTGATATATTTTGGAGCATATCATTGTAAATGCAGAAGTTGACCTAAAAGAACACTGTTAAGTGTTATCGACAAATTTTTGAATCTTAATCAATTGTTGTGCCACCCTAAGCTTGAGAATGGTACAATCCAAGGAAGTACCTAACCAAGAAGGAAGGAAGCCACTGGAAATGTTAGTAACTTCTGAAATTCAAGGTAGGTGGCCAAATAATACCTGATTGCAGGAATCCAGTGTGGTCCCATGAAATTGTATCGCTTGCAAATTTTATTACATTTATACTTTGTCTTTTCTTTGAACTATCCACTTTGCATAAGCCTTGTGGTGTCTACGGCCATGAAATCGTCTGGCAGGGTGCTGAAAACTAGCAGATACTTCACAAGTCGGGAACTCATAAAAGTCTTATTACCTCGCACTAAAATGACTTGACATTTAGCAGTCCTCTGATAAAAGTTGTGTGAAAAAATGCAGAGCCTCTTTGCTCGTTTGTTTTGGACCAGATAAAACTATTGGCATTTTATCATGGACGCTAAGAAGAAAAGACTTTTCTTAAGGCTCCTTGGTTGTATACCAGTTATTTTCTTACAGCCATACTTCACTGCTAACTTGATGTTGTTACACAATTGTTACACACGACATTTTAAGATAATGTTTCGATTTAGAATCTCTTCTCCCACGACAGATCTTTTTTTTTTACGATCGCGGACCGCACACATGGCGTTCATCAAGTTTTATTACGTTGTTTTCTGTGGGTGAGGGAAGCGGATCTCCCTAAAGATCCCAGACGAGAAAATTGGTCACACAAAAAGCTGCCGCCTTGAAGTGGAAATGAGCAGAGACAATGGTGCCATTTTGCGGGCGTCAGGCGCCAGGCTGGGGGTGATTGACATGCAAACTGTCGCCTGTTTACTAACAGATTGTCGGCAAAGAAGATGTAAACAACTGATCAAAAACTACACCGGACAACAACGACACAAAAATCTGCTCTGGACCACCCCAAAAACTTCTTCTCCATGAAAATAAGCCCATAAACGCGTCGAATCTTACCGATTTTCATTGTTTTAATGAGGTAAGTTCCTGTTACAGTTCCTGAATCCATAAACACGAGCCATGTTTAGGTGTGACGGTCTTTTCTCTGTCTGGTTCTCATTGTGTTGCATACCTTGCATACTTAGTAATCTCCCCTCCATGCAAGGAGCTTTTACCTGATAAAAGCTCCTTGCTCCATGCGATCGCATGTAAGTTTTACCTTCTTATATCAAACTAATATTCGAAAGTTGTGGCAACCTCTTTGCACTAAACTATGGTACATTTTGAGCTAGCTCTTTACGATCTTTTACAGGGCAAAACTGCGAACAACCGCGTGTCTTCCGCATGTGCGAGTGGGGAGGGGCAATGATTTGAGGGCAAGACCACGAGGTCCCCACCGATCTCTTCTCACAAATGTACAACAAAACGGCAAAATCATATGATACCTACAAAGGAATTGCATGCCATAACATAGTGGTGATCACACACCGTCAGAACGCTAGTCTTACCGGGTCCACGTGTGAAAACTTGTCTCCTGTGATGTCCCGATCCTGCCGACCTGCCACCATGCGTGCCGCCAGCTGTTTGAACTGACACGGCACGCGCCGGGACAGCGGGCTTCCGGGGTCAACGACCGCAGGAACGAAACTCTCCAAGCAGAGGTTGGGCCGCGAAGATAGCAATGGTCAGGATTTCGTAGTCTCTACCAGACTCCCGCTTGACCAAATAGTAATAGGGGAATTTGGTAGGAATTTGGTCTCAAGTAAGGAATAAAAATTCTAACCACTAAGTATTTCGGAGTGAGCCGGTAAAAATCCCGGCCACTACTATCTCCACGACCCAACCTCTGCTTGGAGAATATCAGCAAGAGAACAACACCTCCTGACTTAAGGAGGTTCAAATAAGAGACCATCGATAATGTGTTTTGAACAAAGGCAGATTGTAATACAGGCTTCAGTACTAAAACAAATCATCCGGGGTATTTGAAGGTTTTAAGTTACTTCTTTCCATGCAAGGACGTCCTTGATCAAAGCTACATCTTTTTAAAAATCAAAGGTACATCTTTAAAGCAGCATTCCTTACCTTTTCCCGCGCTATTTAATAATGAAAACATTAATCTTTGGCCACAATGCGGGCAATCGGTGCCTGATCTCTGCGTGGCAAGGACGCGACTGTGCAAAGAACATCCAAGGAGGTAAAACTTCCTGAGAACAACCCAAATATTACTACAACATGTACGATTTTACGTTGATTGTGCAAGAGCGACTCCTAGCAGTCAGTGAAATAAATGCTGCAGATTGACTATACTGCACTTTGCAGTAATCTCGCTAGATATCGCTGTTTCACTGAAAAACGCTGACGTGGGGCATGACTGGATACGACAGCATTTTTATGGGTATGCTGCGTTCTTTTCGATTTCTGACAGCCAACTCGTTCTACCCTGAGTGCCATCCTAGTAAGTTACTGCACCTCTCATACTCCCTTCTTGCCAGTTAAATAGGGTAGAGTGTTGTATGGAAACCCCAGTATCGTCATGGAGGTATGAATGGCAGTCCGGCAAGACTCATTCACCAAATAAATTATGACAAGTAAACGTTCAATTATCACAAATACTTTAAAATAACAACCACTTTATTGATTTTCTTGACAGTGCCTTGACCAAGCAATGTTCTGTTCAATATCTTTGTTAAGAAGCGTTGGTATCCATAAGGAATCACCGTAAACTTTACAATCTGTGTTATGTACAGCAAGTAAAGTGATCAGTGCACATTTTCCAGTGCACATTTATAATATCGAAAAGTTTTGAAATATGAAACAAAACCTTCCCGTTTCCATGTTTTCCAAGTTCTAGTGTTAAAAAAAGAGACAAAATATATAACATTATGTCCACTTTTTCATGTGTAACGTTTATATACTATTGAGAAAGGGTTGGCGGAAACGACTGCCCTGTCGGTCGGCGGAAACCGCTGCCCGGTCCGGTCCGGAGGTTGGTTTTGGGGGTCTCGAGTGTACCAAATGTAAACAACATGGCTTGCTGTCGCAACAGTGATTTAAGTGTATTTCTCGTGTAGGCTGACCCTACGTTGAACAGTAGCACTAATATCGTAAACATTACCGTAATTACCGTAATAATGGCGTAATTTTGATCTTACACACGTTTACGGTAAACACCAGATTTCGGTGATGCCAGCTAATTAAGATTAACGCTTATAAGGTCGATAATGAGCCGCGTGTCCTCACAGTAAGAACAGATTAGCGCCTTGATTTTTTTTGGCGAAAATGTTTTCCCCAACACTAGTTTTATATTATATACTCTGAAATAAGAAAACTGTAGGTTGGATTGATTGCTTTGTGTAATTTATCGGAAGTTTTCGTCATTCCATGCGGCGCACATTAGGTCGTTGACCCCGAAATACGCACGTGGATATGTGTGAGGCGCTTCTAATAGGGGACAGTAGTAAACTTTATCATTACTTGCTATTTGGAATAGCTTTAGACAAATAAGATGTGGGCATTGATCGGGGTATGAGTCCTTCGTGTTGAAGATTAATTGCTAATCAAAAAATTTTCTCCAGCCGACCGTGGCCACGAACTGTTTATCGCGGTGTTATTTGGGCTCTAGCCGCTCTATCCTTGGTTAAATCTTTATTGTCTGCGGGTTTCTTCATTTCCGACATGTGAGAAAATATTATCGTGATCAATCAAAGAATTGCAGTTTCAGGCTGTTTGATTAACAATCAATTATGTTCTCATTAATATTCCGTCTACACGGTATTCGGAAGATGAATATTCTTAATATTACCGATCGCTATCCACGTGATAGCGCCCCGTAAATAAGGCCGTAATTATGATCGGATTTACAGCATGTTCACGATTACCCTCGTCGTGATTCAGATACTGAATACTACCAGCCGTTTTCTAACCAAAACCCCGTCCAAAATTTCGACACGGTTTTGTATACGTTTATTCTACGATGGGTGTAACGTGTTATGTTTGATATTGAAATTACAATGCATTCTGCTGCAAGAAGGCGCAGCTGCACTAGATACCTTACTCTGCTGTATGCAATACTAGAAACCCCCAAACTCAACCTCCGGACCGGACCGGGCAGGGGTTTCCGCCGACCGACCGGGCAGCCGTTTCCGCCAACCCATTGAGAAAGTTGCAGGTCAAAATGTGTATTTTTTGGCAATACCTCCAGGGTGGAGGCATTATTAAAATCGAGGTGTTATTCACCTTGGCTATTATTGCAGCCAGAAGGTAGCCATTCTGAGTAATGAGACTGTCTACGTGCTCGAGGCACCTCCTTGGACACATTTTTTTGCAATCTAAGTAAGTATGATTGCCTTTAACAATGGAATTGCCTTTAACAATGGAATTGTTGAAATCCAATGTTTAAGTTGTATTTATCAACATTATAGGTGTAGACAAGATACATGTAGTACTATTTACAATTGTCAGGCAAAACGTACGACGATATTCTATGTAGAGTAGTTGCGACGGTACAGCACTATTAACAACTCTTTTCTATCATGATTTGACATAACCTCCAGTCATATATCTTTATATGTTCATGTACAAATGACACAGGGCTATATCATAGACTGGACCTTACAAATATCTCAAATCTAGATCTCAAAATACATAGTTTCTCTGTTCTTTTTACTTCAAATGGATTCATGGAATATTTCGACATGGTTCACAATCCTAACATTTCTAACATTAAAAGTGAATATCCATATATGTACTGAGTACTGTACACACATGCAATATGAATATGTATAACAGAGTGCTGCGTAAAACGTATATGGGTTAGTTTTTCCTGTACATAGATTGGAATGTCGTGAAGTAAGTCTTATTCCTCTGACCTTTCAATGTCAGATGTATCAATATCTATACAATCTTTACAAACATTTAGAGGTTTAAACTAAGTGTTGATATGCTTATATACATAGATGGTGGCAAGCTTTCAGCATGCATTTTACAGAGACTTCTTTCCTCTTTATTTGGCACATTGGCTGTTGAATACATTTTTATTTTCCTTGCCCTAAACAAATACTTGTTTCTTTTTCTTTTAAAATCTCGTCCACCATGTTTATGGGTTCCTTATATATTACAATTGTCCAAAGGTTTATACACCATTGCTAATGACAACTATATAATATATTTAGGTAACAGGACAAGGTGTACCACATAGTAGTGTACAGGGTCCGAATACTCAAGGCACATACAGAAAACGTCAAACCTGCACAAGTGACCACCCTTTGTAAGGACCACCTGGCCAATGGGACCACTTTTTAGTGGATCCTTTGATAATTTTTCCCATTATCACAAACATTAACTGATTAAGAGTCCTGTCTACAGTGACCATCAACCAATCTATCTGATAGAGTCCAATCTATCTGGTCCAAGTCCTCTTCTTTGGCATTTTTTCTCTTTACTTAATTTTTTTTAATATCTCTTCTCTTCACTTATATGTGGATTATCTAATTTATTCTCTGTCTTTCTTGAACCTACCACATCTTTAAAAAAAAAGAGTAGGGGCATGCCCCAGTGTGCGATGGAGCAAATCCTCAAATCACACAGTGATTTACATCATTCACCCGGACAGGAGACCTGGCACATCCCCATCTTGTATTCAGCTACAAGAAGGTATGCCACCGCAGCCACCCCATAAGGGGCGGTATAACCCCAAACAGTGCTGTAATACACCATATGACTCTACTACTACTGCTGCTTCTTGGTCCTATTTTGTCTGTCATGACGTGGACTTTACGCTTCTTCAATAACAGGCTTTTTGGAGTCTCTGACATTACTTTTGACCTGTGTTGCATGACAAGTAGAAGATGCTTTTGTGTTCTCGTTCTTGTCAACCGTCGATTGTGAAGCTGCTGTGAAAACTGCGAGAACCATCTGTTTGGATGGGGTGCTGTTGTGAGCACACTGTTGCTGGTTGCGCCATCTATCTATTCTGCGCTGTACTGCATTCTGCACCTATAAGATGGGGTAAACAAATGGAAATGTACTTTTCAATCAATCATATAAAAACTGTGAACATAACTTCTGAGTTAAAATTTCACATACCCATTCTCATGATAAAGATTAAAAGGATCAACATCACTAGACATTCTATAGTGCTTATAACATGATGAGTTGATCTACTGGTGTGTGTCTGTATGTGTTCAACATTAGATATTTTATAGGTTGTTCTTACCTCTGTGTTGGAGAAACAGTAGATGACAGACACAAAGCATCCCTGAAAAAAAGACAATAGGATTTAGGAATCACCATTTAACATACATTCAAAAATGTGGTGTAGTATGTATTGTGTAAACTGAAATTAAATGTCTTTTATGACAAAATTTTTATGAGGATGCATAAATGAACTTTCATGGGATTAGCATTATAACAGATTAAGATGAATCTTGCTCTAAAGAAATAATTTACATTAACCTTACACATGAATATGAATATAAATTTCAAAACTACAGATTTTTCTTCTCAATGATCTCTGTCTCTAAGGATGTCAATACATGTATAACATTCTTACCATGTCAACAGATTCAGCAAAGTATTGCTGCCAACCATTGTTTAGATTTGAATAATTGGTACGGTAAATGCATTTAAGTTCGCGGAGATTTAATTTTGCGGTAGCAGGAAATGGACTTTTCACGGTGGTTTTAATTTCGCGGTAGCACCATGTACTGTTGTCTCTAATTACTGCCATGGAAAAATGTTCGCGGTGGTTTTAAATTCGTGGTGAAGCGGCCACCGCAAAAACCGCTAACATTAAACCACCGCGAAAGTTTCTGCATTTACAGTAAAACAGCATCATAAAACGTTAGTTGAAACATACCTGGAATGACTGGAGGAATGAGTTGAAGTATCTGAAGAAGATTTTGGACGTTCCCCTGCCGCTGGGGTGGATGAAGAACAGCATGTATGTGATCCCCAGGAGTGGCAACAACACCACTGTGGCCTTCACTGCCTTGATGCTGGAAAGGTAATATGAGAAATCAGGAGACATCACTAGAAGCTACCACCTCTGAGGTGTTGCCAAAAAGTGTCATACTAAGTGTGACACTTTTTGGCAACACCTCAGGGGTGGAGTCATTTTTACCATTAGGTGTATGGTACATGTTTGGATGTTGCAGCTAAGCGTTTTTTGTTTAACTTCATCAACTATAATGTTTTTAAGATCAGTTTAGTTGTTAAATGTGTTGTTCAAATAGCTGTTCATCTCAAAATGTACCATGCAGTACATAAAGTTTGTTTGTTTTCAGTTTAAGTTGGAACATGTGCTTGTGTTTTTTTTGTTGAAAATATCCTCCTTTACCATTATTCATTACAGACATTTGCTATCAGATGTTTCTGTAAAACACTTTTTCATCGGCAGAACATGATCAGGTTTTTGTTAAAACTATGCAACTTTATTGCAAACAAAAAGAAATGACTAAAATTTTCAGCCAAAGTTAGTTTTATTTACTCCTACCTACACAGATATTAGAGTCCATTGCACATCTTGATTAATTAGTTGATTGATT
The DNA here is from genome assembly GCF_000003815.2 of Branchiostoma floridae. Classification (NCBI taxonomy): domain Eukaryota; kingdom Metazoa; phylum Chordata; class Leptocardii; order Amphioxiformes; family Branchiostomatidae; genus Branchiostoma; species Branchiostoma floridae. The sequence continues at coordinate 8,679,693 of NC_049988.1, read as the reverse complement.
AATTAATTGCACAGCTTGATTAATTGGTTAGAATGAAAGGTTATTTTGCAAATGTTATGATTTATTGTAAATTAACATTGTTTTAGATCAATACTGTAGTAAGATATCAGTATGGCTGTTAGTGGTTTAGACCTACTCACTGACTAGATTCATACCTGAAATGTACTTTATAAGAGGCCCTTGATGCTCGACGTGTGGTGCCAATGTCATCTGCAGTGCAGCTACTATAATTCAAGTGTACATGTTGTGTTCTGTTAGCTCCTGGTGTGTCCTCTGTTCCGTTTATTGTTTGCCAATTATATTGGTCAGAACAGTGATAAACAAAATTACAGTCAACAAATACTCAACATACAAACACTTAAACAACAAAAGACCAAACGAATGAAAAGTAATTGTCTAACCGATACATGAAATGGACTAGGGAAGAAACCTCATACCTGTAGTGTGTTGTGTCCAGTGAGTTCGGGTGTGCTCGAAGCTTCAGCACTAGTATTCTCACAATTTTCCCTAGGATCACAAAGTTTACCTGGAACAGAGTTTCCAATTAGTTAGTAATTTTGAAATCTTGACCCTCTGAAATGCTAATTCCTACATTTTGAGGGCCAAATCCTGCTGGAAGACTATTAGCTATTTACATTTATTTACATTTCTATTTGAAATACACATGGTTTTCGCTTAAAGGGATATATTGTAGAATTTTGGCACCAAAATTTCAAATGTTCTGAACTTAAAAATCTCCAGTCAGATTGACATGTGTAACTTATTTCCAACTTATCTGCGTCATTTCATCACATTTCTACTTCATGGTAACTTTGCATTTTAGATAGTATAAATTAAATACTCAAGATTCAAGTAAATGTCATATATTTATTCCTAAACTTAGGTGTGTGTTCCCGGTATGCCAAGTAGTCCTATCTGATGATAACCATATCTACCAGAATGATGCTTCAGTCTGTCTTTTAATCATAAAACAAATGGGGTAGATGTGCAAGTCCATAAAACATACTCTGAAACAATAAATAACAGATGCACTTGCCATCATTGGATGCTTTTATCTGCTACCTCAGTAAGACATTAAAAGCCTGTCGTAACTTTTAAAACCACAGGCAAGATTTTTAATTGTTAATTGGCATGAGCCATAGCAAGGTAACAGGTTCGGGTTCAGGAAATTTTGATTTTTATAACTGTACCAAATTTTGCACCAGTCTTCTCTGTTACAACATTTCGTCCATTTGTTATCTTTATGTCATGCATCTCTCACTATCATTGAGGCATGATATTATCTAATGACAGAAAAAGATTGCATGTTTACCAACAAGACGATGATGACAGGTCCGTGGTAGATGAAGTCATAGTGAGAGTTCTGTCCAGTTGTGGAGTCAACCCAGCATCTACAGAACATGACGCAACGTTTTGCCAGTAAAGAATTAGGAAGAATATTCTTTGCCATGGAAGCGTGTGTATTTTCAAACATAAACCGTGAAGTAGACATATGTCTCATATTCATTATCACAAGACAACAATCAAGTCATTTGACTTATTCAGATCAAGTGATAGAAACCCTGTTATGATATGTAGAACGATTTGAATAGATGAAAGCTCCTTGGTTTGCACACTCACATTGTCTGGTGACTGCTGAATTAAAATCACAGAAAAGTTTTTATTCTCTGTCTTTTCCTCGTCTATCCTCTTGTGTATTAGTGCTTAAATATACCTACTATAATTGTATACTATTATGATGTGTTGGAGGTGCCTGTTACAGTGTAGATGCTTATTAAGTACATATTAAGTACAAATTGAACACACAGACCCAGTCTTTGAACATTGAATACCACATAAATGCTACATATCCAGAGGGTAGATATCAGTGACAGTCATATCATTGTTTACTGGGTAAAACAATACAAAAAGTCCAGAAATAGCAGCAGAGGCTGAATTGTTTCACGTTCAACTTAAAAAAACAAGTTGATCACACCAGCACTTTCAAAAATGACTGTTTTGTCCATCTGTAGCATCCTAAGTGCCATGTCACTCGTAGATGTTTTCAGACAGTCCGTTTAGGCACCTGAGGGTTTCCATTACTGTTCAATATGTTACTATCATGAACTCAAAACTACCATGACCAATACATGTTCTCCCTTATAGTACCGTGAAATCAAATCTCAGCACAATTAAATGCTTTTCCAGTATAAATTTAAAGCCTACCTTTCATCCTGGAGAAGTGACATCACTATCACCCAGGACAGGATGATTGGAATAGGGACACCTGCAGGGAAAACATCATTGTTAGGCCACACTAATTTAATTTGATGTTTTGCGGATTTTCAAAAAATGAAAATAAAGGATATGAAAGAACATCATGGAAACAAATCCGGAGGACAATAAAGTGCACTCAGGTTTATGGAGTGGACATGGTCATATTTGAGTTTTATTTCCTCCCTGTTTGTTGTGATGTCTGTTTGCTATATTTTCACTTTAGAAAATCTGTGAACCAACAAATTACATTAGTGTGGCCTTATCAACAGTAGTAGATACCCATTGGGTAAATTTGGATTCATACTGAGTATAGCAGGGATCTGCCTAAACACCTCAAATGAACTCATATGAGTCATAAAAACATGCATCCAGCAAATCCTAAGTATTTACTAGTTATTTGGAGTTAAAAAAGTAGGCCGGTTTCAAGATTGAAGCAATTTGAGACTTATTATACAAGAATCATAAGTTGACAATGATAGAATTGTTAAAATTGGTATTGAATATTTATAATAATGCTGTAACCTATGAGCCAACAGCATTCATCTGTGGACTGAAGAATGGATAACTTCACCAGGCAGACTCCTAAGTAACACAGACAATCCAACATGGCACCAAGAAATTGCTTCGATCTTGAATCCACCGACTAACTCGAAATAACTAGTAATTAATACTTAGGAGACTTGCTGCGTTTTTCAAATTCACTAATGCATGAACAATGTATCCAGAGCGCCCACAATGTAAGCCCAATGTACACTGCATATTAGCCATTTGAGGTCATTTTAGGTTTTTGAGGTTGTTTGAGGACACTGTTAAGGCAGACCGGTACAGCAGACTGCCTCTGTGAAAATTCAAGCGTCCGAAACGGCTAAGACGGCGTCTACAAGCGTCCAAAGGCGTCTGAGCGCGTTTCAAACTCTCTGGACGCGTCCATTGCAGTCAGAAACGGCCGCGAACACATCGTGAGCGTCCGGGCCGTTCTGTCCGTTTTTTTGTTGGACGCCCAGACGGCTGAAAGACGTCTGAGACGGCCGTCTGAGACGGCCACTGATGGGGCTATAAAATACTTAGGAACCCGACGCCCTCAGACGGCTTGCGTCTGTCCTTATCCCCACGGGAAACATGACGTTTTAACTTCTGCACATGCGCCAATTTCAGCGGGTGAATTCGAATTTCAGACCGTTGAACAATCCGGCGGTTGCAGGACATATGTTCAGAAGGTGACTATTTCTGTGGATTTTATGTCTGTTTGTTAAAATTTTGCTTACTTTTAGACCAAGGACATCACGTCTAGAAGTAGCAGTTGATGTTTCTACGACATTGTGCTGAGGTTGGGTTTACGGCGATGACTTTATTCGTTATTTTATACTAAAAAAGAATGTACAAAAATTATTTGTCGTGCGCCGACAAGTGGGATAAATCATACTACTTACCTGAAGCAACTGTGAAACGTAACGGACAGGAGAAATCACAGATGCCGTCAAAAGAAGCAGCGTCCTTCCGTTAGCTGACTGTCGATACTTTGCTGGCGCCGGTAAGTGAATACTCATTTTATTCTTATTTTTGTACAACATGTTGTTGCAAAGTTTGCCGACGACGGTTGCAAAGTTTCGGTGCCCTCCCCACATACGCAAAGGAATGATAAAATTTAGGATCTTACTTTGATGCCACAAAATAAAAAGACTTATGAACACGTTGTAAACTACTTGTAAAAAATATCTGTGGTTTCGATTAAGAATGATAATGCTGTTAAAATGTAGATTTAGACAACAGATAATGAGATAGCACCTACCGATTTTGCTGTCAATGAAATCGGCCCTCCCAACTACTAGGGGTTGGGAACTTATGAAACGGACGAATTTGTTTCGCTACCGCGAAATAAAAATGACATATGAGCTTTGTAGAAAATGTATTGCACATTTACAATGTATCCAGTCTTTAATTAAGACTATTGTGATTAAAATGTACGATAGAGAATTATAAAACGTCCTGTATTCACCCTTGATGTTATGTGGACTCGTCCATTATGATGTGCGGGCGGCACGGCGGCACAAAGAGCCGCGGACACGATTGAAGGTCGGATTGAATTTCATACATGTAGCAAAGTTTATCAAACGCCGCGAAGTATGTCTGAATTTACGAAGAAATTTGTTCAAGTTGCGTTTGATTTTAACTAAACCTGACGGCCCGGTCGTGGGTGGTCTTCCACTGCCTGGCTGAATATTTGTTTGTTTGGTATGTGGCAACGCTTGTCCCAACAGGCCATAAAATTATAGCCGTGACCGGACGGCGTCAGAAACGGCGTCCAGGCAGCCGTCTACGCACGTTCCAAATTAAATGCACCGGTCCGTTATGAGTTTCTACCGTACTGCCTGACTAACTAAAACTGTGTCTTGAAGAAAAAATATTTTGCTAGGAGTTTGGCCCAGATATCAACCTTTAATAATATAGCGATGACTGCCTCTTGGCCTTTCATTCCATTTTCTGTCGAATTTTACGATCTGTACCCCCCGTGGGAAGGCGTGGTGGAGGCTACCGCCCGTCCCAGCGGCCTGGATTACGCCGTTTATGCCCGTCGCAATCGGCGTCCGATCCGTCCCAGCAGCCTGGATTACGTCATTTACGTCCGTCGCAATCGGCGTCTGGTCCGTCCGCAGAGACGTCTGTTCCCAGCGGGGGGGCCGCCCGACGAAGCGCGGGAGCGTCCGGCTGCCCGCTTTCAGACGCCGTCTCGGACGTCCCGAACGTCCGACCGGACGCGTCTAAAGTGCCAATCTAGACGCGTCCGAGCGTTTGTTATGCCGTTCGGACCGTCTTGGACGTTTCGTCGGGCGTTCAAAAGCCCGTCCCATGCCGTCCGCCGCCGTAACCGTCCAAAGCGTCCCAATAATTTAAGACGCCTTGGACGGTTGTCGCAAACAGCGTTTCGCCGTCTGAGACGCTTGAATTTTCACAGAGGCGGTCATTCAGGGCACCAAATTACCAGCATTGAATTTGAACCTCAAAAGAGTAAAAAGAACAGACAGGAATATTAATGATTAATAAGTCTTGCGGTCACGAAGTATCGTAACCTTAGACAGCCAATTTTCTATGACCTTTCTGATATGTTACAAAATCAGACTGTATTCTGTACTACTCCACGAAAAATGATGAAAGGCATAGACCATGAATCTAGATTTAATGCAAGCTTGGCTAGCTTTCAAAATAAAGTTACTGTTACAGTAGTAATACATACTGATACACTCTATTTTTATTAATGGGCATATATTGGGTTTTACAGGATAAAATAGTAATAGTTTTACGTGACTGTGCACTTCAAGATTTTCGTGTCTAGCAAATTGATTTTTTTTTGGCCAAATCTTTTTACATGTTTTATACATTAAGCCTATTCCCTATCCAATTCTTAAACTACGCTGAGCAGCATATCAAATAAACTTATTGGTAACTTTGCATTTTAGATAGTATAATATTCAAGATTTGGCTGGAATGAGCTGTTTTTTTGTAATATTTCATATATTCCTAAACCCAGGTGTGTGTTATACCAAGTAGTCCGATCTGTCAAGGATTCGTCCTTAAGGACTAGTATCTGACAACCATATCTACCAGAATGATGCTTCAGTCTGTTTTTTAATCTTAAAACAAATGGGGTGGATTACATAGGATAAGTGCAAGTCCATAAAACATACTCTAAAACAATAAATAACAGATGCACTTGCCATCATTGGATGCTTTTATCTGCTATCTCAGTAAGCCATTAAAAGCCTTTCGTAACGTTTAAAACCACAGGCAAGATTTTGAATTGTTACTTAGGGAAATCCCTTAAACTGGCAGATGGCAATGATAAGTGCTTTATGTTGATGTAAACGAGGTCTTTGTGATATCTTCCACTCAGCACAGTTGTATTAAACAACAACTGAAAAAAAATCCACAAGCTCAGGCCTATGCAATATGAGCGATCACTGTTTTTATTGACATCCAGGATACAACTGTTTAGGCAAAAGTACTTAATTGTATGTCAGCAGATTTGATTACTAATTAATATCTAAATTAGGAGATGATCAGAATACAAATTAATATGTAACTTAATCTTTTGCCCCCAATTGGTTTTTGCGACAACTCCATCAACGTGACTTCATCAATGTCCCTCGAATAGTGTCATTAAAGGCAACCTAAGCGATATTAGCCCGAGTCAGGGTTGTAGAGCTTCAATTATCAAAACTAAGTCAATTTTGGGGGCACTTTTCTATGTATTAAGATGAAGCAACTCTATTCCAATTTCCATACCAACATTCAAGGAGCAAATATTCAATGGGACAGTGGCACGAGGAAAGTCAAATTTTTGTGGGTAATATTTAGGGAACTCTAGTGCAGATTGTTTCTGCGTTTTTAACCGCTCAAAGTACATGTGTATGAAATAATGATGTAAATGTGGAAATATAGTGCAGCAGTAGATATTAATTTCATACACATTGCCTCATCCAGAATATTTTCACTTTTAAAGATCTAATATTGCTTATAGGTTGGTTGGCTTCATAGGTAAGTCAATGTGCAAACAAAAATGAAGATTTGAGTTAATTTGATTACTCACACCAGCCAATCACAGCGTACATCCAGCACTTGATCCGCTCGGTACCAAAGGCATGTGCCACCATCATGTGCAGGTACAGCCCCTCCACAAACATCCAGAAGAAGTTGGTGACATGGAAGTAGTTGAACAGGGTGACAGCCACTCTGCAGTGCCACTGGACAGAGACAAATACATTAGTGTCAATATAAAGACTATGTGTTCTATAGGGATGTCACTACAGCTCAACTGGTAGCAGCTTCACAGTTGGTCTTGAATTTCTATTTCCTCTAGAAGTAGTAAGTAAATTTTGAGACACTGATTCAATCCGTCAAATGACAGCTTGGTTGGGGCTTATACATCTTTCAGAAGGGACGTAAAAAAATGGGGGTCCAGCTGTGTTCAAGGATTTGACCTGGAGCATCTTAAAGTGGAAGGGGCAGCAACTCCTCCTTTCTATGGAAACTGCAAACTTGCTGACCGTATAACTGTTCCTCTTATTATAAGGCACTATAGGGGCCGAATTAACTTGTCTATGTGTGTTATCCCAAACCCTGAGAAACATTTGCTTGTTAAATGCTTTCTGAGGGATGCTCTTCTAATTTTGTTTTTCTTATTAGCCTGACTGGAATCCGTAACATTAGTTTTTGATCAGATGTATACATATGTCTCATCATAATGTGAAATGTTAGCTTATTAAGCTTATTACTGTAATATAGTGCAATATGTAAGACACATTGTTTTTGATTACCAGTATCATGATAGACTGTGATACATGTATCTATAATTGTTTTTACATGTTATTGCAAAGACATAAAGTATACATTACATTAGGGATTCAGGAAGATGAGTGACACTGTTAACTTCATACAAATTCTTGATAAACAAAACACAAATAAAAGCTGCACTAATGATAGAAATATAATCTGTAAAGATGATGTTCATTCCTTCATCTGTGTTGCTTAAGTGTCTAGATTCTGTTATTCATATGATTACCATATTAAAGAAGACAAAAGCTGTGGCTCTTACACAACAGCTGGTCGCTATATTGGTGTAAAGTCAGATCATATTTCTTCATCTGTGGCTACGTATAGATCATCATCCATATCATCATCGATATCCCTGAGTCATAACCAGACAACCAGAACCTTGATCTTGTTCGTTGAACCCAACGGTCCGTATATATCGATCATATTACTATTACTGGCATGTCTGAGATCTATTGACAGAAGCATTAGGTGCAACACTGCCACAGGATGTGGGGTCATGTGGCGCAGTCGGCAGGGTGTTGATTTATAACCTAGAGGTTCTGGGTTCCAATCCATTGATGTGCCATCAATCTTTACACGACTTTCCTCACTTTACACAGGTGAAAATGAATGCCTAGATTGGGTTAGGGCCGTACCTTGGATAGGACATTAAATGGAGGTCCTGTAGTGAGTTTGAGGCGATTCATATATTGAGCACAGCCACAGTGCTTATCGAAAAGAGTACGGGTCCTTTCCGGTGTGAGTGGTTCAAAACCTACTGTCGTTTGGCCGCACATGGGACAATTGCCGTCGTATTGAGGTCTCCTGAGTTAGCGCCAAATGGCAGCTTGCTCCAGACATTTGCGATTTTGCCCAGCCAATCGTAAGTTCCTCGTAATTCAGCCCACCCAATAACAATAAAAATAACATGACTCACGCTATTGTCTAGCACAGTCTCGACATTGACCACTTCTTGCATGATGAACCAGCAGATGTTTCTGAGGATGAAGGTTGCCACCAGGTTCCAGTGGATATTGTTCCGCGTACATCTGATGTTCCTGTAACAAAGACAATTCATCTAAGAATAAAATACTGTTCAGGAAACCAGAAACTGAAATATGGCAAATATGTGATCTCCATATAGATGTAGGACGGCAAATTGCAACATTTCTCAAGCTTTTGATTATGCGGAACAGTGGGCCATTCTCTGTAGAAATTTAGATCTGCTATTCTGAGTAACATTGAGCTGGAAAACATAGTAAACGTTATGATTTTGTCTTTCTTTATCCACTTGGAAATTAGCAAAGATAATATCGTTCATAAGTAATTGGTGTTTTACATCTACAGTTATTGGAGAATTGGTAGAAATTTGTAATCTGAATTCTGCACAGATTTCTTGTGCTGTTTCCATCTTGGACGTTTTGAAAACAAATTTGCTTCTTCTTTGCTTTCTGAAAACCAAGTGACTTAACAGTTTCTGTAACGTTACTTGTATTAAACAATTTCCCTGGCCCACCCAGCACATAGATGCACCCATACATCCTTACGATATACTAGTCATCTGCTATATTGATAGTGAGATATTTGGGAAGACCAAACTGGTCCTCTATGTGTGGGGTAATGAAAGCAAAGTGCAATTTAAGCCTTACGATGGCATAAATTATGCAGCCATATTCAATCTTCCTCAAGACGTCTTTCATGTTGCCGAAGCCATTCACATATACAGATATACTCCTCTGAAGCTCAAAATTGTGAACTGTTCGTCACCATTATCATTTAGCTTGTGAAAGAGAATGATACAAGGGTCCCTGGGAACAAAAAAGGTATGACTACTTGTCTTTTCAAGAACACAGGACTGCACTGGCACCATTTGGGTTTTAGATGTGTATCTGATAGAGCGCTATGTCTGGATGGGATTGCTTAACCAAAATTGTTACTCATTTGGAGAATGTAGCTTCCGCAAGATAACAGAAAGTAATAATTATCTAATGAGTAGCAATGGCGTGTTTGTCATTATTTGTTCATTCCGTATCTGATAGAGAGGTATGTCTTGATGAGTTAGAACATTACTTACCAAAATTGTTACTCGTTTGGAGAATGTTTTTCTAGTAACTTCCACAAGATAACAGAAAGTTATAGCAGCTATTTCAATGGGTAGCGTTGGCAGTGTTTATCATTATTTGTTCATTCCGTATCTGATAGAAAGGTATGTCTTGATTAGTTAGAACATTACTTACCAAAATTGTTACTCGTTTGGAGAATGTTTTTCTAGTAGCTTCCACAAGATAACAGAAAGTAATAATCATTTAATGGGTAGCATTGGCAGTGTTTATCATTATTTGTTCATTCCATATGTGTAATCAGAAGGCAATGAGCTGAGTTTTAATGAGTTTCTAGTGAATATTACAAACATAATAAGCTTTTTAGCTTTGGATGAACATGGGACGGTTCCTTGATTAGGTGGATTTTGTTTTGTCTGACTGTGTAGGATGGGTGAGGATATAGTACAGTGTAAATGCATTATATATTTTAGTGCTTGGGAAATGTGGTATTCAAGTGTTGAGACTCAAACCAACACACTTACTTCAGGTATCCAAACAGCACAAAAGCGATGACAAGGCAGAAGAGAGACACTGCATGGCCGACGTTGTTCAGTAGCTTGGCATTTTCCAAGTGTCGGCCCCACTGTCTCTGGAAAGTGCAATGAGACACGAATACATGAGATGATTACATCTTTCAGCATTCTAGTTACATGTCATAAAAGATATAGCAACCAAGATTAAGCATCTTGACTGGCCTTGTGGTTAGGGTAGCTGACTCCAAATCAAGAGGTTATAGGTTCGAATCCCTAGCAAGCTCTGATGAAATGCCATTAGAAATTACCCACCTTGACCCAGGTGAACATTATGTAATAATTATAGCTCTTGCTAACAGAAAAACGATCCTCTCAATATTTCAGATTATCTTTCCTATGATTCATCCATACATTTCTGAAATTTTTCTGCAAACTTTAAATTGTTAATATCATTGCATGTTACCATAACAACACACCATTTCCTCGCTCTCTGCTGTATGACTGTCCACGAGTGGGCGACAGTTCCCGTTGTAGTCCGCCTTTCTTGCCCAGGTGCCATTCTCGTAGCACATCTTGGTGGCATTTTCTGAAGAGAGCAGAGATGGACACCATGAACTGTCAATGCTAGTGCGAGGACCAGGTCCCACCACATATGGGGGTCCATCTGATTTATGTTCAGATGAGAATAAAGAGGGCCGACCCTTGTGGACAGTCAGTTCTGGAGTGTAAGCCAATGCGTCCAGACCTCCTCTCAGTGTTACACTATCTCGGCCTCACGCTACATTTGGTGGCAGCGGTGGGATTGTTGTAGTGAACTGTTACTCTCAAAGTAGATATAGGGATTGGCGTAGCGTTTTCATGAGTTTCTTCTAGTCCTCTGCATTTCTCTCCCAATTCATTGGGAGATCCTACACTGCTAGGTGCCGAATCATATCAATTTCTGAAACGATATAGTTCCAACTGATATTTGCGGATCAAAGTGCAATTCTTACTCAGCTAACCGACATCTTTCGCACCGTAGTCATCCTTCCAATCTAAATTTGGTGCTTTCTTCAAGAATGTCTTGTGTTTTGGAAACATTAGATTAGAACATATTGTTGATGGTGGTAGATCATATGTGCAGGTACAATCTAGTAAACTTACTTGAAGTGTCGTATCTGATCCCGCGGAGTTGTCCAGGACAGGGCATGTGCACCAGAGTCCCAGCAGGAGCAGGTGGCCAGCACGTCACGGTATCCCACGTGGCATTGCAGATCAGTGCTGTCAATCACAATGTAGTCATCCAATGAATTCACTGCTCATGTTTCATTGAAAATGTCCACCAGTTATCTCAAATTTTCATAGGGTCATTGACATTTGCAAAAGGAATTTGTAGCTTGCTTTCTTCAAATAATTCTTTATCTTAGAAAACCTACTTAAATGTCCAATTTATGGAGATATCAGTTTCAAATACATGTATTCGCAATGCAGTATCGAATATTCACCTATTATCTTTAATAAAGGTCACTGAACTTAAAAGATATTGATCCGACAGAAATGCCTGATCCGTCTGTGTAACACGACATAAACAAGGCTAAGATAAGATCAGACAAATGTGTCTCATCGCTGATGTCTCGCCCTTAGACTTCCGTCTATCATTGATTATTTCACATGTGGAGACAAGATAAGGATAAAATGAAGCTCGTTTCAAGTTGGATTTCATACATAGAAGGCCTGATACCCGCGCGTGAGTATAGAGTGCAGAGCCTATACACACCAGAGCACATCAACCTTCATGTAACAGACGGGGGTCGGTACAGGCTTCCGACAATCTTTGACCCGGTGCTCCGGGTCCTCAGACCAGGCAATTGGTCGAAAATTCGGTGACTCAAAAGTTTTTTGGTTGCTGGAAGGAAGTTTAATTGTTTCCAACCAAGTGGAAGTAAGGTTACTTTCATCATTCATTTTCTTCAGAGCTGGTGTTGCTAAGGAGGATTAGACCAAGGCAAGTCAGCTCTTGTAATCAGTGAAGAGGATCAAACAATGAGACTTTGATTCTTACTTCCGTTGAGACGTGCGTATGTCTCCTGGTTTTCCATATGGCACGCCAGGATGAGGAGTTGACGCATGTCCACATCGTCAGGCAGCCTCAGGGGACTCCGTGATTGGGTACTGTTGGTGCCGACCAAGCTGCTCATCTGCAGACCAAAAGCAAAGCAATCAAACAAATCATTGACACGCAACTTATTATCAGTTCCAAACGTAGTGGAGAAACATCCGCTGCCATACTGTCGATCAGCTTCAGGAGACTCAGTGATTTGGTACTTTAGGTGCCGACCACACAGCACCTCTCATCTGCAGACCAAAGCAATCAAACAAATCAATGACATTCAACTCATTACAGTTCCCATCTTAGTGAAGAAACATCCACTGCCATACAGTCGGACAGCCCCAGGAGACTCCGTGATTTGGTACTGTTGTTAACGACCAATCTGTTCATCTGCGGACCAAAGGGATCAGTCTTGAAACGCAGCCAACAAGTACGGGCTCAGCTTCTCATTAAGTGGAGAAAAATCTACAACCATAATGGAGAAGGCTTTCAGGGGAATGTCTTGATTGGGCTCTGGTCCCAGCCAACCTGGTCTTCTGCTGATGAAAGGAATAGAGGAGTTCAATCTTGAAACGTAGCCAAGAAGTATCAGTATTCATTTCTGTGAATGATGAAGAATCTAGGAACGACCATAGGCAAGGTGTAGGGTGAGTTTCCTCGGCACTTTAACCTTCTATCCCCGACTGGCAAATTCATGACACCTTGTGATTATCTTCCTGATTGTGTTAATCATGAACAGCTCTCCTCAGACGGAGGTCTAATGTAAGATAGGGGACACGTTGGCCTTGGTGCTGAAAGATGATCTCTGCTGGCCTTGGCAACAGTGTGGATTCTAAGCTAGACCATTGGGTGCCTGTTACATGGCTTTTGATAATTACAAACCAGTATCCCTTTCCGGTGTCTACATTCGTCATGCTGAATCGACAATTCGGCAATGGGGAACCACATACCGCTTTACACAGGCAACTAAAGCTCATATGATGAATGTAACAAACTATGATAGTCAGCGTCGAAGGGCAGAAGTTGCCATAAAAGATGTGGAAAGAGATAAAACTATATGTAAAATGGAAAAATTATTGTATGAAGCGGAGGTGAAATTCGTACAGTTCGATAATGGGAAACCATATGATATGCCGCTTTGCAGAGACAACTAAAGCTCATATGATGAATGTAACAAACTATGAGCGTCGAGGGTTAAAAGTTGCCAACTTTTCCAGAAAGTTATGGAAAAAGATAGAACTACATGTGAATAAAATAGAAAAGTTTTCTATCAAGTAAAGTTGAAGGTCCTAGATTTCGGTAATGGGGAATCACACGCCGCTTTGCAGAGACAACTAAAGCTCATATGATGAATGTAGCAAACCACGATACTACTAGGCAGCGTCGCGGGGTAAATAAAAGTTGCCAACTTTTTCGGAAAAGGAAATGTGTTCTATGAAGTGAAGTGAAGATGACTGTGGTACAGTTCGGTAATTGGGAACCACATGCCACTTTGCACAGGCAACTGAAGCTCAAATGATGAATGTAGCAAACCATGATACTAGTAATCAGCATCGCGGGGTAAAAGTTGCCAAGTTTTTCAAAAAAGGAAATGTGTTCTATGAAGTGAAGTGAAGTGAAGTGAAGGTGGAAGTCCTACATTTCGGTAATGGGGAACCACATGCCGTTTTGCATAGGCAACTCAAACTCCCATGATGAATGTAACAAGCGTCCAGGAAGTTATGGATCAGAAATGTTTAAACTTTATAGAACTATATGTAAAATGGAAATGTTTTCTATGAAGTGAAGGTGAAGGTCCTACATTTCGGTAATTGGGAACCACATGCCGTTTTGCAGAGGCAACTAAAACTCCCATGAGGAATGTAACAAAGTTCCAGGAAGTTAAGGAGCAGATGATGTATTAAGATAAAACTACATGTACATGTAAAATGGAAATGTTTTTTATGAAGTGAAGGTCATACAATGGCTGTCTTTAAAACTTTTTGCACGTAATCCTGCTTCTGTTGACGATCTGTTGACATTATCTCACGATGTGCAGAGAGTGTCGCCCTTATAGCCTCACAACAGTCTTAATGATATCGCCGTTTTATTCCACAACGGTCTCTAGAATATCGTGATTTTAAACACAATGGTTTTTAGAAAAATCGCCTATCTAGACCCACAACAGTCTTCAGAATATCGTCCATTTAATCTCACAATGGTCTTTAAAATATCGTGACATTTCCTACATGCCCTTTAGGATATCGCCCAATTCACTCCCACAACGGTGTTTGAGATATCGCCTTTTTATCCCAAAAGGGTCTTTAGAATATCACGACTTATTCCTGCTATGTTTTTTTACAGTACGTGTGTCGCTTATTCAATCCCACAAGAGTCTTTCGAATATACCTGGAAGTAATCATCCCACAATGGTCTTTATTAAGAATATTGCTCATTCATCCCACAAGAGACACAGTCTATTGAATTCCTCAACGAACAAGGCCATGTCCTGATCAAGTCACACACAGGGTAACGTACGGGTAATTAAGTGCGTCTTTTATAAGCTATAACATAGCTCAATAAAGAGACTCTTTTTACACAACCAATGCTGTATTCTCACCGACGTTTCGGTGACCGTCTGTCACCTTCTTCAGGGCAATTCTGACTGGTTCACATTGTACTGCAGGACAGATGTCGCTGCTCACAGTTCAGATGCGTATGTATGCGGACTGTATATATCGGATACCATGCATGAGCTGCGACCAAGTCTACATTGGGGAGACAGGGAGAACATTTGGATGCAGACTAGCAGAACACAGGAAAGAGGCAGAGAACATCAAGGCGGGACGGTACACTAGATCGCAGAAGAAGGAAGCTGAGAAAGAAGAGAACAAATCAGCAGTGACAGACCACATCATGAGAAATAACTGTGTCATAGACTGGGACGGGGCCAAGGTGATTGACAGAGAGGACCACAGATGCACCCGCTGGATAAAGGAGGCTGTATGGATTAGGAAGTCGTCTCCTGTCATGAACCGAGATGAGGGGGGGTACAGACTCAGCCACGTGTGGGACAATATTCTTAAGAAGTAGAAAAAACTTACATTAATTCATCGTTAATTGACAACTGATTGCGTTATGGATGTATTACACTCCTTTACGTTTGGGAACGCATTGTAAATATGTGCATAAAGCTGTCTGTATATACATATGTAAATACTGTGAGCAGCGACATCTGTCCTGCAGTACAATGTGAACCAGTCAGAATTGCCCTGAAGAAGGTGACAGACGGTCACCGAAACGTCGGTGAGAATAAAGCATTGGTTGTGTAAAAAGAGTCTCTTTATTCAGTGACGTACCAACCTGATGAAACTGTTCACGGATATAACATAGCTCATTTATAAACGATACCCGTATTCTATGGGTAATGGTGCACTACATACATCCTCATATAGCTCATAGGATCGCAGATGTATTCACTGAACAAAAAATAAATGGTATACGTTCCATTTACCGTGTATTTCGCCATGGGAGACAGACAACGCTAACGGATGGCATGCAAGTAAACCTGTGTTCTCGGTAGCATTTCGCTTTACTTGATGAAGCGTTATAACGGAGAAATAGCCCCAGAAGGAAAGAATAGATAAAAGGCAACTTAGCCACTGTAAGACTCCTCATTCGTCTTATATACGACCAAACAGTTCTTTTTATACAAATGTCTTGAAATATGATTCAGAAAACTCTTCTTTCTGAAGCATTTTATGCACTTAAAGGGAAGAGATTGGAGGGACTTTTCAATAACAAAGACATTCATCTGTTCTATCCCAAAGCCTCATCAAAAGCAATTCTCAACTTATGTGATCATCAAACCCATTGCACGTGAGCCGCCTGTCTTCTTTGTGGCATTCGGCTTTTCTTCATGAAGCCTTATGATAGAGGAAATATGCCTCAAAGCAAAGACAAGATAGAAGCCACTGTAATGCTCATCTTTCTTCTTATATGGGACAGCTAGAGCAATTCTTTTCATTCATATGTCTTGAAATACAATTCAGAAAACTGTTAGGAATAGTTTCCATTTCAAATATATATTGCGTGTCATAATTCAACATAAAACGTCACTGGCTCTTCTTTCTGAAGCATTGTATGCACGTAAAGAGAAGAGATTGGAGGGAATGTTCAATAAGAAAGACATTCATCTATTCTATCTCAAAGCCTCATCAAAAGCAATTCTCAACTTATGAGATCATCAAACCCATTGCACGCATGCCGCCTTTTTGATTTTGATTAAAGCTATGTTCATTTGTTTTTGTGGAGTGGATTTAATAACAATATATGTCTTCTTCGTACATTTTAGAAGTGTTTCCAATATCAGATATGATTGTTTCACCATTACCGAACATATATATCCTGACCTTTATATGTGAATATATATCTATCTTGATCAAAACTTCTAGATAGATGTGAATGTACGTACGCACTACAGTTATTGATTTTAACGCAAGATTGACTGACTGATTTCCCTTGGTCGTTTGAAATCAGTACGGAATTTTGGTAACGTAAAGTACGAGACACGGGTACTAATAGCCCTTGATGCTAAACTTTATTAACCCTCAAACTGGAACTTCATGACTTTACCAGACTTCTTAGGAGGGTTAGAATAGACTAAAATGGTTCAATAGAGCGAGTGATAAGAAGTGTGGTTAGAGCCAGTGTAGTTAGGCGCAGGAAACTTACTAGTCGTCTATTTTTGGAAGCCAAATGGGACTTCTCTTCTTTGATAAATCCCTTGGTAGATTATACACAATCTCAGGCTACTTCAGTTGGAAGTCAGGATTCGCAATGAGATATGACATCGATTAGAGGGAACGCTCACCCAGAACGTGTTTTGCACAGTGAGTAGACTAAAGCACGTACAGTCAAACCTGTCTATAGCGGACACTCAAAGGCTGAAGAAATGTGGTGACTATAGACAGGTTGCCACGAAAGAGAAAATGCTGATCGATTGACCAGGAGCAATAAGTTACACATAAGTTCAGTACCCACTTATCTTTCTCACCAAGTAACATTGTCTCAATCGTCTCAAAATTCAACTGACCCTACCAAAGTCAAATCTACCGAAAATGATTGCCATTGCCATGCGGAATGTTGGTAAATTCACCGACAAAGACATGTACTCTAACGTTCAAGGCACGCGTACCTTCCACTTTCGCCAAAATGACCCTGTCGAGAACATCTCCATATCGTCACAAAACTACGGTTTTAAAACAGGGCGCAGGGTGACATACGACCGCCGTATGGTCGCAATAGGCAGTGTTTCTGTATCTATGGGACCGGGAATCGTGTGGTCGTGGCCGTGTTGGACAGGTGGCCGCTACAGACTATTTCTTAATGCTTAGGTCAATGGGAAGAATTCAAGGGACCGACAAAAAGTGACCGCAAAGGGCAGGTGGTCGCTATGCAGAGGTGGCCGCTAATACAGGTTTGACTGTACTCTCTAATGTAAGGAAAAAATCTGACCCCATGTCTACCATGTCGAAAGTCTTGGGTATGGGGGGAAACTAATGACTCTATCATAACACTTTCGTTGACGTGGATATACTCATTTTCAAATTATTTTTCTACCCTGTACTTATGTGCACTTATGATTCATCTAAGAGTAAAATAAGGTTGGAATGGTGTTTTTAAACGACCGTCTTGTAAAACTAACGCCACGGTCTTTGGCTGACCCTTCTGTGTGTGAATCAGTAATGGAATACTTAGCAAGGGCACGCATTGCTGTGGATATACTCATTTTCAAATTATTTTCTGACCTGTACTTAGGTACACTTACGATTCATCTAAGAGTAAAATAAGGTTGAAATGGCTGGTCCCTCTTGCTTGGGTTAGGCATAGGAAAAAAAATGTTGTCTTCCCTGTTTCCCTACCTACCCTAGAAAAACCTGCCTACCCTAGACTTTTTTGGGGGTGGGCAGTGGAGTCACTTAGCTTCCACTTAGAATGTTTTATTTAGCCTGCTTCTTATTGAAGTAAAAACACTGCTTGTCCTATCTAATGAAGGAGAAATGTATCTATTATGCACAAACTTAAAGTTCAACATTGAAAAACAAGTGTCCTCGTGCATTTCAGTTTACTTTGCCCAACTGTATTGTAATGTCTGACTAGAGTTTTGGCCAACCTAAAAAGAGTACAAGAAACAAAGATCATCCCTACCTATCGACCCTAATCTTTCCAGGACTGAAACAGGAAACACAACATTTTTTCCCTAGGCCTCAGTAATGGAATACTTTATGAGAAAGGTAGATTCGAGCTACAAATCGACAGTGCAGGAAGCCAAACGGGCTCCACTCTGACGGCGCGTTTTTTTACGACACGCGAAGATTTGCGTCCAGCCAAATTGAACCATCTTCCTCTCGATTTCGAACATACGTCAACGTTTCCCATTAGACCTTCTGGCATAGAGCGATTTCGGCGTTCTAATGTGTTCTATTCATCATAACGACGTGTAGAGTTACTCCACGTATATGTCATCCTTTCACAAGCTTATTAACCTCCAGGTGAGGACACGACGTTTTGAACCTTTATCGGACTAGAGCGAAGAGCCAGATGGAGTAATGGTTACACCAGTGACACAATCATGTACCCCGGGTACATACGGTCAACAAATATGTCACTGTCCAAGGAACTAGCCATTCATTCTGGTGAGAGAAACGCAAGAAAGCCAGGTGGCAGGGTTTGGGGAAAATGGCGGGTTACCAAAAAGTTCAAGAGTTGCTGGTTAGGTTGTTAGCTCTACTCTCCTTGCAGAGGTTAGGCTCCCGCTGTATTGTCAAACACAGTACAAGATACAACACAAAATAGAAAGCCCGATAAAAACGACTAAAAAAACTTTTAAAATACAGCCGGAGGCTATTTTCTGATTGGAGAGTTGTTAGCTCTGTGGAAACATAGGCATTTTTTGGTCGGTGTGTTTGTTTCTCTTGGTGTGTGCCTGTACGTAGTTATCTTGTTGAGTGACATGATGTGAGGCGGAAGATGGTGTAGCCGGAGATTTGCAGGATTGGAAAGATGACATGGCCCGGGTCCAAAGTTGCTTCCCCCAAGACGGGAAGGTCAGCTCGTCCCGGGTCCAAAGTTGCATAAGCCGAAAAAATGCGTAGACAGAAATAGCATGAATTTCACGATAAAAAAATAAAACAAGAATAGTACAATGCTTATCTTCCTTCCAGTACAAATATGTCGGATCAAATTTTCAACGACCACTGTCACCTTCTTTAAGATCAATACTAATGACCAATCACATCAGCACGTAAACTCGCGAGAGTTACAGATATGTTATCTTATTTACACATGATCTTGCGAATACGCGAATACACATTAAGTCAGCAACTTGTGAAAAGAAAAAGAAAAGAAAAAAATAGATCCGTGTATACTTCTGTGTTGGAAGAAAGTTTAGCATTGTACTATGATTACTACCAACACATAAGCTTTCATGATAACAAAACAAGAAAATTCCCAATAACAATAAATATTTCAAGGATCGAGGAATAGCATTTTTGATTGCTTGTTTAGATGTGAAACACGGCCAGTAGATGTGGTAACGAAGGCTATCTTGTCTTATCTGAACAGAAAGCGTAAGAAAACTGGCAGTCGAGGTGTGGAAAGGATGGCTCGATGCCAGAAAGTTTTACAGATGTTGATTAGATTGTTAAGTTGTGAACCGCGGTCGTGCGCAGTTGAAAGGAGGTTACTGCGAACCAATAGCACACAAGCTCGTTTCAAACCACAGGAGACTGAAATAATTCCAGCGCTGAAATTACAAGATTACGATACCTTACCATCTGTAGACAACGGTCGTTACAGTTCACAGAAATGTCTTGGTACAGCGCCCAAATATTTTGGTACGGCGCCCAAACCTTGATCGTACAGTAGTTACCACTGACTGCAATATCCTATCTGTGATGTACAGGCAATGTTCTAACTACCTTTTCCATGTTCGCTGTAATTACGGGCGTAGATCACTGAACGACTGCATGTTCCAGTCAAACAGTTTGTCTCGCAAACCTCATCTGTATTAATGGTACAATCAGCTTTTACAGCTCCTGCCCCTCCTAAAAGGTTTGGTATTTCAAAGAATATGAACACAACCATGCAAAAGCTAAGAGTAAGAGTCATATTTAGTATCTGATACTCATGTTTTCTATAGAATACTGTAAATGCAGAAATGTTCGCGGTTTTCGCGGTGACCACTTCACCGCGAACTCAAATCCACCGCGAACATTTTTCTATTGTGGTATTAGACTGCTCTATGGTGTTACCGCGAACTTAAATCCACCGCGAAAAGTCCCTATTCCCGCTACCGCGAAATTAAATCCCCGCGAACTTAAATGCATCTAATCCGGCTAAAGTTCAGACTTACATGTGAATTTTTCTTTGTATTGTACTTTTATTGTACGTTTTGTGTTCAAGTTATATGTTCGCCTGGAACTTTGTGGGTTAGCCGTTAGCGCTGAGAGCACCCACAGCAATGATTTCATTTCCAATAAATACAAAATACAAATACACAAATTCTGCTACCTACCAAACGTATGCCATTTTCTCAATATCAATCATTTTAAAAGTGTGTTAAGTAAGGTACTGGTTGAAAATTGAAAGCTGGAATGTGTAAATGTAATTTGTACAAAATTGTCTGATTACTTTCCGCACTTGATTACTAAATTAGAATATCTTAGGTTCCTCATGTTCGTAGCCCCAGCTAGAGGTTTGGTATTTCAAAGAATATGAACACATACATACAAAAGCTAAGAGTCAGATTCATATTTAGTGCACACTTTCATATCAACCTACACTGAGCATATAATACCCAAGTTTTCTATAAGATAATCCGGCTAAAGTTCAGACTGTGAATTTGAATTGGTCTTTAACTCTCTGTTATACGCTAAGTAATGCACTAATTATATTTGTTGAACTGAACACAAAACGTATACAGAGCCTGCCAAAGACATGCATGTACTGGATTTTAGTGAGTCGCCGAGTGTAACGAAACATAGAACAAGAACATTGTATTCTCGACGTTATTTAGTTTATGGCAAATTCATGCCCGAGGGCTAATTGCAGAGTTTCAGGTAAAGGGGAAGAAGACAAACAAATAGTGTATAACAGCATAGAATGTGTCTACTGTAGTCTAAAAGCTAACTCTAAACTGTAACTTTTTGGGGTTTGACTTCTTTTACTGAGACAGTGGAAGACAAAGGATCCCACCTTTTCTAAAATGTGTGGGTTCTATAATGTTCTACATTCCTCTTTTTTTGTCTATTAACACGGGGAAATATGTTCCACTTCTTGTACTACAGCTTACTCATAACTTCTTATCTACCTTTCATCTATTCCGCCACTGCGCTGTAGTTTATGTTTGATCAGTAATGTACATTAATAACCATTGTATTCCTTATATGGGTTTTGTGTTTAAGTTATATGTTCGTCTGTGATTTTGTGGGCCAGTCGTTACCAGCGAGAGCTACCTTGGCGGACCCAGTGTAATGACTTCATTCCAATAGATACAAAGTACAAATACAGAAATTCTGCTACCTGCCAAACGTATGCCATTTTCTCAATATCAATCATGTTGACTTTTATACTGTATTGTAATGTAATGTATGGTCCTCTAATATACACTAATAACCATTGTATGTACTCACAAGATTCATCTTAGAGTAACTTAAAGTTAAAATTGTGTTATTAAACGTCAAAATACTGTATTGTTATTGTTAAACTAACGCGACAGTATTTGGATAACCTTTGAAACATACCGTACTTCATATCAAAGGATGTCCTTGCAGAAATCCTCCTTCGCAATATTTTGGTGATAATCATTTTGTAAGGTGTATTTATTTGCATGTATATGTGCTCATAACGCAGGCAGGCCACAAAATGATAAAATGATTTGATGATTTTATTAGTAGCAGATATTAAAAAAGGTGCAATATATTAGGTCGACTTTCGGATAAATTGAAACTAAAGCTAAATCCTAGGATAAGTTAATTTAGAGCCAGTGATAGTTGCTATAGCATGGCTACAAATTTGATTTGTCATCTTTACGAAATAACAAATTTACACTGACGTACGCCAAATTTACACTGACGCACCTCAAGATTGGCCGTAATGTAACTTAAGTCGAAACAGATACCACTGGGGCTACAGTTGAACGACCTAAGGTCTCATAAGTAGTTCAAATGAATCTCATTTATAAAGTGTATTTTTAGTTATCTAATCTTTCAAATCTCAATTCAACACCATGGATCGTATCTAAATACGAAGTCATAGGTCATACGAATCCGGTTTTGGTCTTTCAACGTTGCCAACCAGTGGAAACCGGTCTATAAAGAAGCCAGACAACCTGTCTTCATCACGGGTGAGCTGAAAGCCATAGTTTAATTACAAAATTGCCTGGTCGATGTTAACACTTGTAAAAAGAGGATTAGATACCACAGCTGCGACTAAACGTTGACGCCAAGCAATGTGGCTACTCAGCCGTAGAATGTTACTGCAGTCCACGTTCAGAAGGAGCGTTAACGAAGAAATTAACATCGTAAAGGATTGACAAGGGAGACTTATAACTCTTATACCTTCTTTCAACTAGGACGGCGCCCTCTCCGCGCTCTCTCAGCGACCTAGAATTTGTCAGATCGCTCAAAATACGCCTTTTGTGTTTTGTTGTCTTTTAGTCACACTTCTACATTTTGTACTAATGTGTCTTATGTTACACACATCCTTTTTAAGTCGCAGTGAGAGCGCAGAGATACCAGCTCAAAAAAGAACAAGAAACAGTCATGCCTTCAAATACCAGAGTTACCAACCTAGCATTGATGTGTTCAAAAATTCGTACTTTCCCATAACTATCGTAGAGTGGAACTTGTTATCACCAAGTACAGTAGGGGCATCTTCTCTCGGTAGTTTTAAAGAACGCTTGCAGATAGATGTGCAAAAGTTAGGGGTAACGAGTCGTTCGGTGTAATATAACCAGCTGCTGCCGCGCCGCGTGCCTGCAAAGCTGGTGTGTTACGCCGAATGGCGGTTATACCGGCTATATAGATACAGATACAGACAGATACAGCGTGATCGCCGTCTAGTGGAAAGGGGACCGAAACTACACTGAGTTATCTCTGCAACAAAATACGTATTTTTCTTCCGTAAAATAACATCAAAATCGTATAATAAGGTAACACCACCGATTGTGCATATCAAAGTAGCCACACTACCAAACAATATATATGTAGAGAGAGATAGCTATAACTTGTTCCATACACTTTCTAAAATGCCCCGTTGTCTTGAATTAAAGAAACAAAACAAAAACGCCGCACCTTCTTGATAGAATGATACTCAGCAAAATAAAATTATTTTCCTATAAGTCATACACGGTATTTTACATACACAACTTCTGGATTTTACCGATAGATTCTACTAGCAATATCATACAGTTAAAGCATAGGAACAGTATGTACGGTATGTGTTTCATATGGGTACTTTACCTGTAGGACGCAGCACAGGAAACCAGCGATATAGCGGTGCAGGGACATGCTGACCAAGGTGTCACCCAAGCGCCGTTGCCTGAGATGCTGTTCCCTGCGATGGCGTTGTCCGATGCCGGACCTTCAGGGAAGACTGAGCGGTTGGACACCGTTGCCGTCTCTACTCTTCAGCGCTACCTATGACAGGAAGGGAGAGTAAGCCTCAGGTGAGTCATTATAATACAACTTTGATCAGGCACATTGTCACTACAGTGGGCGATGACGTCTGGAATATACCATTTCAACCTCAAGGAGGTAGAAACAGATTATGGATATATTATGTTTTGTATTGTAAATCAATCCTATTACGATATTTTCTACGACGCTAAAGCATTTCTAGAATTTTCTTCTCTTATTGTCTTGTGGCATCTCTTAGATTTTTTTCAAATCGCTTGGTCTGAACAGGAAAAAGAATTGTCAGCATGTTCCAACAATGCAGCCATCAATTGATCTCAGTAAGTTCAAGTAACCACAGACTGATTAGACAATCTGTGTACTCAAAGTGGTGGCCAATACTACTCATTTGTAGAAAGAGCTATGTCTACGTCCCCAAGTGTAGCCGATCTAGGCCCGACTAGACGTCGGAGAGATGGCTTGATGTAGCTCCCAATTCCCTCCTGCAGAAAATCTACCCATTATGAGTTGATAGGAAATTTTTCATTCATATCTTAGTGATAAATCTATGATCAAGTACACATCCAGTGTTACCTGGGGACCGTGAGAATATTTTTTTCATATTTTTTTACTGTCGAAAAAAAATCTAAGTACAGTATTCTTATTCCAGAATGTCATCATCCTCACAATGATTCATGATTTTGTATCAGGAAAGTAATGTTTTTAAAAACGTTTCAACTTTCAAGCCGGATAGGTTGCTACAAACCATACGCCATGAGCTGATTCCTCTACGCAACCGTGCGTGCGATGCGTCAATAAATTGTGTTCTTGACGGTCCTTAAGTTCATGTATCTACCTATACGACATGAATAAATCATTACGATTGACCTTCACGTATGGAACAAGTCAACGTAATCATAGATCAAGGGACGGTTGATTGGTAGAAGTCACGAACTGGTAAAAATCGATCTGTGCTGATGGTGCTCAAGAATAGTTGAAAATTAGCAAACCCGGAATGAAGTCCTCCTTGAGGACATTGGGCTATGCCAAGGAAAACTTAAGATGCCTTTTCCTACGTATGAGATGAATGCTCAATGCCTTTCTTTTGTCATTTGCAGGTTTATACTATAGCTATAGTCACATGTCACTGTAAGAACATCCGCATTGTGGTTTTATGATACGCTCATGCACACTTTCCAATGGAGCTAATGTCGATGTTTTGACTACGATGTAACCACTGAGCGACCAAAGGTTTGTCAAATCGTCCAATAGATAGGGACCTATATTGTAACTTTTTTATGTTTTCTTGTATTCTAAATCATACTTTTACATCAGCATACATCACATCACAATTATGAAATGTAGGATTCAGACAAATCCACCAATAATCTTATTTGAATGCCCAGTTAGCATGACATTGCTGCAGCTATTCTACCTGTGGTCCCATACATGCATTACACCAATACAACATCACACGATAGACAGGGAAACTACAGAACAATTACATTAAGATAAGATGCTTAATATACCAACGTTACTGGCATAAAAGAAATAGAACTAGAGTTCGGGGACCTCATACCTCCATGAAATATTTATTGCTTTTTTGTGGATGGTATGTATGTTTATAGTTGTATTTGAGAGTAATGGTTATGAATGTTATGGGAAAGTAGTGGTGTATTTATTTAATGACACAGAGGATGTGTCATTATTGTGTCATTATTAAAATGTGACACTTAATTGTGTAATGTGCGTTTAAGAGGTCGACGGCATATGGTAGCGTGGTGTTCCTTAAGCTTGATGTTTGGTATTTAAACTGTCCAAGGTTGTCAGCATTATTGAGGTTCGACTATGTGCCTCAGAGCGGTGTGGTGGGAGGAAGTTGGGAAACTCAGAAAGAAGAAGGGATGTGGCCAACTTTAGTCAGATGGTGATTTGATTTTCCACCAATATGTCATAACATCAGCTGTTCACACAGTACAAAAATGAGGTGCACACTTTCCTCTGATAGCCCTACATCAACTGTAAGATGAATACTTGGCGCCAACCCCGTCTGCTAAAAAAACAAGTACCATTGGCTACGAAAGAGACAACTAACAACTGTCCCTTATCGTAACGAAATCAGAACATCTGTATCGCCCATAAAACTTCTGACACCCAACCCATCTAAGATGAGAGGACCTAATGGCATTTTAATCACCATGTCACTCAAATCAGCAGTACAGTATGTGAGACATCCATACCTGTTAAGCATTACCGTTAAATGTACCTCAACTTCTTACAATTATACTTACGCTTCACATCTCCATGATATCCTAAGCAGACATAAATAAAACTAATTATCATATTAAAAAAACTCGGGGTTCCCCAAACAGCTGTCATACAAATCACCCCACTATCTGCTTGGAGCTAAGCCCATTAACAAACATTTAAAGCACGATGCCTGTTCCAATATATCGCAGATATAGGGGGGGTTTCTGATATTATTACATCAATTATAACGACAGATACGGCACCCAAAATCACATCGATTCGAGCTTTCATCACAGCCCACCAACACAACAAGTATGAAACCAATCCATCCAGCCGTTCTTGAGTAATCTTGTACACAGAGACACATAACAGAAAATATAACCTCCATGACATTTCATGGAGGTAACTACTGTACCAACTGTTACAAATATTTCAAACAGTCCTAAGCAGACATAAATAAAACTACTGGGGGTTCCCCAAACAGCTGTCACCTCACTATCTGCTTGCAGCTAAGCCCGTTAACAAACACATACAGCACGATGCCTGTACCAATATATCTCAAATATAGGGGTGATTTCTGATATTATTACATCGATTATAACGACAGATACGGCTCCCAAGATCTCATCGATTCGAGCTTTCATCACACCCCACCAACACAACAAGTATGAAACCAATCCATCCAGCCGTTCTTGAGTAATCATCTACACAGACAGAGACACATAACAGAAAATATAACCTCCATTCCATGACATTTCATGGAGGTAAAGAGGGCTTTAATTAGAATCACGATGTTCTCCTGATACCCCCTTAGAAGCTATTCAGCGTGACTTAGAGACGACTTGTACTGTAGACCTCATTATAAAAGATTAAGATGCTTGTCACCAATGATGAACCGTAATGGCTGTCAAATCCCTTGATAGAGGATGATTTGGCGTTTATTGAAAGGTTGGTCGGTGCCACGGTTATTCTGTAGTTATGCAATTATGGCTGATTTGGTCGCCCTGTTGATGGCATGATTTGAATGCTTTATTACGATCTGCAGCTTGTAGTAAAACCTGTCTGTCCGAAGTGAATGTAGTTATTTTTTAGTTCCATGTGCTTCGTTGCACTTGTAGTGTTTGCTAGAATCTGAAAGTTGATATCCTTCCCATCTCCATTTGTTTATCTGTATCCTTATCTATGTGTTAGCTGGTATAATCGCCCTTTGGTTTAACAAACCAGCTTCGCAGGCATGCGGCGCGGCAGCAGCAGCTCACATCGAGCGACCTGTCACACAAAACTTTTGGACATCTAACTAGTTAAGTGCAAGCGTTCTTTAAAACTACCTAATGAGGACATTCATACCGTACTTGGTGCCATTCTACGTTAGTTTTAGATAAAAATGAATTTGTGAAGAACACGTCTATATAGCCCTCGGCCACACCGTTGTGCTAGCACTAGCATTGAAGCACCAGCTTCTGGCCTCTCTTGTACTGTTATGTCTCTTTATATTTCATTGCCATGTATTTATTGTAGGTGATCAGCCCTCTGGAGAGAACCGGTTAGAATGGTCATGACAAAGTGTCGTTTGGTGTCAAACAAAAAAAGACGAATGGTAAGACTGTGTGACATTTTCTAACCGGATTACGCAGAACGAAACTGAGCGGACCAAGGTTTTAGTTCTCAGGAGCCATCAGTTGCCATACCTCCGGGCAGAGTTTATATCTCTGGTTCCAGCTTGTTCACCGCAAAGCCACGGATGGCCACATACATATATATTGCGTCCATCTGTAACCTTTCGATACATAAGGCCGCACAGTAACGTTAAATAGTGTGTTGTGGATAGCTCTAACTGTTTTACGAGGATTTGTCCACACAGGTTTGAATACTGATTTGTCTTACTTTCTCCACTCCTGTCTTTTGGATTCCATTTTCCTGTGTATTGTCCACTCCGAACAGAAAGTACGGAGTTTTTATCAACGATACATAGTTAGCAGACGACGCCTCACATATCATATATCATATATTACATTTTCAACTCTTTTCTTTTGGACACAGTGCGCTTTTGTCTTGTAGCAACAAGAAACAAGAAAATAGTTCTTTGAAGTATGCGAGAAGTACGATTAATCATACAGTGTACATGATTGAGGTACCAGCCTTTGTCAATGATTAGCTTTCCCGCCTTGTACCCCAAAGGAAGACGTCCCATCTCCCAAATGACTGCCCGATGGCGAATCGAATTTCATTGGCATTTGAAGATGACAACCGTATTCCAAGTCTTTTATATCCAAAACAATTTACGTCAAAGGGCTCTGCAAAACACCCGCGGTACATGTAGTCTGTTGGAATATGATTAACAGAAGTGTTTGAATGTTTGAAGTGTGGACTGCAGAGACGAACATCTGCTCTGATGGTCCTTTGATCATTATATAACTTTATTGCACAACAATTGTACGAGGTACAAAGTATGGCATCTACATAACTACAGTGCTATAACTTAACTTAGGGCTTATCTAACTAATACAGGAGTTGTAGTATGGGATAAGTTTCTTACAATCATTGGAGGCTTTTACAATCATTTGGGGAATTTCTAATGTCAAAACCTTCTTTGATATATTTTCCTATATCTGCCATGCAGGGATTGTCACATGTCATTATGTATCTGAATTTGCACTTCAGGTCCATTTGGATAAATCCTTGTGTACAAAATGACAGCCTTCTGTATAGAGAATTGCGTATATTGGAATATTTGGGACATACAACCATAAAGTGATATTCGTCTTCGATTAGCTCTGGACAGAATGGACAAACCCTCTGGTCAATAGGGATTTTTTGGAATCTTCCGGTTTCTATATTTAATTTGTGACAGCCAATTCTGAGTTGTGTGATTGCCCTACGAACGTCAAGGCTCTTTATGGTTGAAATGTAATTTTCTTGCTTGTAATGCTTGTTCAATGTAGAAAGAGATGAGAGTTTGGAATTGTTTCGAATAGAGGAATGCCAATTTTGCACGTATATATCTTGTAAACGTTGTCGTAACTGAGTGGTGATTGTGTCTATGTGGTATGACCTCGGGTTCAGCCATATGTGTCCAAAGCCTTGGTAGTTGAGGATATTTTTTACGTGGACAATCCAATCATGTTCTCCGAATGAAACAGTATTGTATGCCTCACGAAGAAGGGCATCTTCGGGCAGATTAACTAAACGATGCCAATATTTCACAAGTTGCATTTCTGCATCAATCCTAGCTGGGAAAGTTCCCAATTCTCCCCTGACACCATCGTTTGAGGCTTTGGCATGAATGCCTAACAGAAATTTTTGGAAGCGCATGTCAATGATGTCAAATTCTGGAATTTGTTGATTTGAGTCTAGGTTTATAATTTGGAAACCGTTATCTCGTAAAATATGGCTATTGGCATGACGCAATAGTATTTCTTTATCTGTATTTCTTTCCAAACATACAACATAAGTAGTATTCAAAGCAGAAGAGGTGGTTTTTCGAATGGTAGCTGGAAAGTTATCTTGAATATTAAGTTTTTTAAGTAAAGTAGAAAAAACCTTTGAGGAAGGTTCGCAGATGTTATTGGTATGTGATACAATGATTCTTATACTTTTAGAAAAACGGTCAAAGCATGTGATTTCTGAACAGTACATAAAGATGGGTTTTACAAATTTGTCAAATAGATTTTTTCCGAGATTGATTGAAATGTCCTTGTTAGAGAGTAAAAGAGCCTTGAGTTTGAAAAGTGCTCTCATTGCTTTGGTTTTCAAATATTTCCTGGCGGTTTTGAATTTTCCGGAGAATGTGAAAGGAATGCCGAGGTATGTATAGCTGTCAGTGATTTCTATATTTTTGCCATAAATATGGAATTGGTCTTTGTTATTCTTGCTAGAACCTTTGCCAAAAACAACTACCTTGGTTTTTGAAACATTGACAGATAGCTTCCATTTCTTACAATAGTTTTCTAGGCAGTCAATACAATGCTGTAGCCCTTGTTTTGACGATGAAATCAGAGCGAGATCGTCTGCCCAGGATAAACAGTTTAGAGATTTTGAGGTCAGGACTGCAGGGTCACATTTTGTGGGGTCAAAGCACTCAGATATATCATTGATGAATAAATTAAATAATAAAGGACTAAGATTACATCCCTGCCGTATCATTAGATTGCCGCCGCAACTTCAGTTGCTTTTGCCCAGGGCACCCAAGGGGATTATATATTACCTGATTATTGATAACAAGGTTCCCAAGATCTTTTGAAACAGCTTCTTGAAACGTGGTTAAAGAACAAAGTTGAGCTCACATTGCCTGCGGATTTACGTTTGGATAGTCATGGATTTTATCAAGTCATAAAATTGAATTTCGCGAGGACTACAACGAAGCGGAAAATGCAAAGAACAGACAACAGTATAATTCCGGACAAGCATTTTAATTCCGGAAAATCTTAATCTATTTCAAAAAAGATTAACCAGATGAATTAATATTTGTAGGTATGATATATCAAATAAAGGATGATGAATATATAGGTTGAAATTAGATGTCTCCATGAAGAAGGCCAATTCTGCAAAATTCTGGGGATTCTGCCAGAAATCTGGGACCCTGAGCCAGAATTCTGCAGACCTTTATTTCGTAGAGATATCTAATTGCAACCTACGTATCCACTATCCTTTGATATATCATACTTATAAATGTTGATTCATCTGGTTGAAATTATTAAGGTTTTCTGGAATCAGAGTGTTTGTCCGGAATTAATTGTCGCATGTTAAGGCTAGAATCAAAAGCTTTAGAAAAGTACGCATATTGATATAATTGTCATGTACGTCAACTGCAGAGACAGGATGGGTGGACTTGTAATCTGTGTAGTGACATATGAAAGAAGATGACATGAAATGACAGTCGACTACATAATCCACCTTACTTTGCAAGTAACCACTGCTAAATGAAACTGACAGGTAGAAGCCAATAGGTGTCAGGTCATTTCCCGTCATTCACTTTCCCCGTCAGTGATCTGGATGTTTCCCGATTATGTTATGGAGGCTATTACAAGTTATTACAAGTCACAAAAGTTTTGTCAAGAGTTTCATCAAATTTCTTAGAGAGTCTAGACCTTTACTTTGACTTTATTTTACCTTGGATTACCGGCACTCAACTGACGCACGAGAAATTTTCATGTTGCCGGCTCCGCCATCTTGGTTTAACGCATATTGCAAATCTCTCATGGTTACCTTTTACCGACTTTGCATGAGTAGATGAGCAGAAAACCAAGGATATATCAACTTATTTTAGTAGATTTACGAGTGATTCAGGCCGACTGGAAGTGTAATCACTCGGAGTATGGTGTTGTCCAACTGAGGACGGACACTATTTGCCGCTACAAGCTGTCTGAAAACGCGTTCTAAGTAATGAAATATACACTCAAGTAGTCCCTTAGGGTTCAGAACGAGAAGGATGGAATGTTTCTTCAAGGTTTGTGCAAGAAGCATGATGGGGAAATGTCGGTTCTTGTTGGAAGCTATGTACACTATGGAGCATTTTTGAAAATAGCTATGGAGTAGTCGACATATGCATGCTTTCTTACCAATACACTGCAGCATTGTCTCCTCATTGCTAGATATACTATCACCACTTTCGTCATTGATGTCACTAAGTCATTCTTTTACCTTTTAAAGGAACTTTGTGAAAAGGCACAAGAAATGCAGAAAAACAAGTCTTCAAGGATGCATATCTGTGTCGCTTATGATATATAAAAAAAAGTTACCCATATGCTGAGTTATTCAATGACCTGACTGAATTGAATTTTGAAAGAAAAAACGGCTAAAGTTGGTGATAGATCGAAATGGTTTTATTTTGATGTCCGTGTAGTCTTCGGCTGAATGTATTCTCTGGAATCGCATGTGGAGTTTTGACCTCTTTGCTGTTGAAAGCTCACCTTTCCATCTGCGACTGTGCCATTAACGACATTCAAAAGACCTATCGGTTGCTTCCAGAAACCTTTGAAACTGTTTTTGAATAATGGTGAAGAAAGCGTTATCTAGGTAGTCAGGCAATAACAGTGTCTGTAACAGCTTGAAGAGATTCACTGCACAGGAAAGCTGACGTCATAAATGTGAAGGAGTGTATTTTTTAAGTATAACCTCTTTTCTTAAGATACTCTTTGGACAAAAGCAACACCTGAGGTGCAGAGGCGTGGATGAGCGATTTAACATCATCAAATGACGGAAACCACCGTGAACTCTACACGTAAGCACACATCAAATCTTCTTATCCTTTAGAAATGATTGGGTAAGGCCCTATGTACTTAGAAATCTGGTATAAAAGACTTGAAGCTAATATAGCCAAGTGAATTGAGGCTTTGTAATGCTAAACCTTTTTTCTTCTTTTGATGGCAGTACTTAAACCGTGAGACATGTTATTTAGAAGATTCCATGTGAAGAGTACAGAAACATTCATCCGTTAAAAGGCGTCCATGGTGCCACCCACCACATGATGTTAGCTTCAAAAGCAATCTTTCCCTGACAAAGACTATGGCCATGTTGATTTGAATATATGGATAGCATTCTCTGGGAATCCAAAAACTGAGGCGAGCGTGCGAATAAAAAAAGTTTGATCAAAACAAAGTTTCCTTCATTATAAGATTTAAGTGGTCCGAAAAGGTTGAACATATGACCGAATACACAGAATCCAGTATACCAAACAATAGATTCATTTTTGTTCTTTCACACCTTTTTTGACCTCGGAATTGTCTATGACGTTTTCCGATATTTGTTATTGCAAATCACGGTTATTTTGAAGCTGTTTTGTACGTTGTGTGGTTGAAAACTTTTTTTCTTATATTTGGAAATGGCCGGAAATTGATGCGCGCGCGGATGTCATCCATATATTCAAATCAACATGGACTAATGACGTGGTTTGGCGTGACTGAGAAGTTGGGATACGCATGGACAGATGGAGCAGTTTGTGTTACCGTGTTATACCAGGAAATTGCAACTTGTTTCATAGTGTTTACGTACGGAATGAAACTTTATCTCCCTGTTCATTTTCTGTCGTATGTAGGTCATCCGGCAATTGCCGGGATTCAAATCTTCAAACAGATCATTGTTGCATGTACAAAATGGTGTTTCTCATTGAATAAAGTACACCAAAAGTCGTGACTTCTTGAATTATTGAATGAATGAATACCTTTTTTGCCCCACTGGGCTAAGTACAGGTTACTTGGTAAGAATCGCATACATGTAATAATGGTAAGAATCAAATACATTTATATGTACATATAAACGTTTACTCTTGTACATTCGATTTCCTTTCGCTTCTTGGTTACTGTAGCTAGCTGTATGATTGGTTAGAATTGGTTGAGGCGGTAAGGAATATAGATTTCTCTTTACTATTCAATTATCTATTATTCTCCTTCAAAAATCTGTCCCTGTTGTCCCCATAAGAGCTGCTAGGGGGCTGAAACCGACAAAACTTCTTTTAAAGCACAAGATATATCTCAATCATTACCATAGCATGTCTAGAACACGAGATACCAAAACCGGAATTCCTGCTTTCATACCATGGAAAGCTACCAGGGGGCCACCATCTTGTCGTTTCTTCATTTTTCTACCAACTACCGATCGCGCGCGACAAACCAATTAACATATTAAGATCCTTTGACAACTCCTTGAGTTAGGATACTCATATACATAGAAACAAACAAACAAACACAGAGCCCGAAAGCATATCTTTCACGGCGAAGTTGCAAAAAGTCATGCAAAATTATTGATAGTCAACAGATACCTTTGTGCTACCAAACAACAAAATAGGTTTCTAAGCGAACATTACGAAAGCTTGCGCGGCCTATCTGTTCTGTAAAGCCCTTAGCACTGTTGTCTGGTATCATAGAAGAAGATGATGGAGTAGTATCTGAGACATATCTATTTTAAGATCTATTCTTTGGATAAAAGCAAAAAAGCTTCATCAAACGACCGAAAAAGCCGCATATCTAAAAGCCTATCAAATGACTCAATATGTTTTCGCTGTGAAGTGTGAGTATGATTGAAATGGCAAATCCTTTTGAGAGCTATTTTCAAAGCATCAAGCAATACCATAGCATATCCAGAACAAACTAAATGTAGAACACGAGATACAAGCCAGTTGTATGTTATACTGCATTGCCAAGAGAGGTCCTATAACCTAAATGTCTTCCTAAGAATTGTCCACATCATCCTACCAAATATCATTACAATCTATCCATAGCTTCTTGAGTTATGATGGCAACGTTGGGAGAACAGTTACACAAGATAAATAAAAACACGGAGCTAACAGTCTATGTGGTAGACAACTCTATGGAAACTTGTACCTAGTCTCTATCAAACTGACTACGCTGGCTATTATAGTGACTCTGCATAATTTGCCAGGGGAGTTTTGCTACCAGAGGAGTTGGTCGGTAACGAGGGGGAACATGAACCTTAGCGTGAACTGACTCCCCTGGCAAATTTCCCGATTTTTTGTGTGTGCCGAATTCTACGACCCCCGTAGGAAGGCCTGGTGAAGGCTAGCTTGTACCCCTTCTACACCCCTTTTGTTTTGTCTTGAAAGATTTTGTTGCGTCGCCATGTTTCCAGCAGGGCACTAACAGGACGAGTGGGCTAGCCTTCTGACCTTTCATCGATCTAAATGATGTCATTGATCATCAATCATCCTCAATCACCATAAATGATAAATCATCAATGTATGATCGATTAGTTACATGATTGATAAAGACATGTGAAAATGTACGAAATGCACCCCGTACATCGTTATTACTTAACCCGCATTTACCACATAACAGATGCAATATTCTGGCTGCGATTTGGTAGTTTTGTCGTCATTTTGTTGATTGAACACATGTATACTAGCTTTACAATGTACCATAATTCATATTGCTTTTTGGGCAAGCCATTTACAGTTCTGAATTTGCTTTGCATCAGGAAAAATGACCCTGCAGTTCCAGAGCAAACTGCATGGGGGCCCAAGCATACGCCACGTATTCCTTACGTTACAAGCTATCTGCCACAAAATAAAATCAGATAGACCATAGTACATCCAGGTCAAAGATAAAAAAAAAAAATTTCTGCTGCAGTACCAAGGTCACATACAAGTGGACGTAAAATTGACCGTGACCTTTGTCTTTCCAACACTTACCCAGATACCAAATATCAACGTAATCCATCCAGAGGTTCTTTAGTTATGCTGGCTACAAAAATCCGGAAACACAAACAGACAGACAGACTCAAAACTATATCTCCATTTTTCATGAAGATAAGAACGCGGAGACAAACATTAGAACCGCCTGGTCGTTTCGCTTTGCGTGACAATAAGGCGTGTGTGGCCTCAAAACATCCCCCTCGTTAGTCTTAAAATATCTCCCAAAGGTCAGTGTCAACTTTTATCCCCCACCCATGGGGAAAGTCACTCCTCAATCAAAATGAAATATGCATGGAGAAGATCATTTTAGCCTCACCACAGAACATAAAAATTTGAACAGCAGTTCCGTTAAAGCCGTTAGATACCGGTAATTGTAGACACCAAGGCTGAGACTTACAAATGCCTCCAAGGAAAGCTTAACAGTGCATGAACATACGATAGTAACTTTCAAAATTGGACTTGTACCAAGTTCTCTTTTAAAACGATAAGCACCGTAATGCACTGGCATCTTATTTTAAAAAGAAATGACAAAGTTAACCAACCTTTTACAGCCGTTACAGGCACTGGTGACCTTTTGGTAAAACACGGTGGTTGGTAACGCCAGTGAAGAGAAAAATAACGACTGAATAATGATGCCTTGTGGCAAGAGATCGCCAAAAATTATGTTTCTGTCAGAACATACTGTGAACGGTAAGCCAACGCTAATGTGATCCGAAGTCAGTGACGTGATCTCTTAACCTTTGACGTCATCGTCGTGAGACAGCAGTAGATCATGGTTTTACCACACACGAACATGGGGAGGTTTTTCAGGCCTGTGCTATGCCCACCATATATACAGAAATAACGTTACAGAAAAGCAAGAAAGTTTCCCATAAAAACAATTATATTTCTTTGATGTGTGTTGTACGATACGCCAATGCTCCACGTGCATTGCATTGTGACAATTATCATAAAACAAGACAAATAAAACAAAATCAACAATTCAAATCACAGATATATTCTTTTTTACCCACTTGTTAGACGAAGGAAAGCAAAAACAACCTAAATGTTTGTGCCACGCTGGCATATGATTGACTTGGGATGTTTCTCCAACTAAATGTAAACATAGAATTCAGGCGCGCGATTTTAGCGAATAAGCACACTTCCTTGGGGTACAGAAAACCGGAGATTTGACACTTTCCCCCCAAAACGACCCTGACCTAATCCTTAAGGTTGAATACTGCAGTAACAATCAGGGAATGCCAGTCTAGACGATTTAAAGTAATCTCATTTTTCACCTATTTCCAAGATGTCTAGGGAAACTGATGAAAGGTAACATATAGTAGAACTAGATCCTTATCAACGGTGATAAATGGTAACCTTTTAGTTTTATTGGTTGCAATTTGCACCCGGGGCTGTTAAATGTAGCAGAGTAAGATGGTTCAGGTTCGGGCCATCTTGGGAACTAAGGGGCGAGAGAAGTGAGAGAAGAGGTGATGAAAGTGCAGCCATGCATCGTCAATCGTTATTAGTTATGCTTCCGTTTTCATATAACATATTGCACTTCAGATTGGGTATGACACTTTTTTACAAGACCGAAAAGGTCATATTTTGAGTAGCATTTTTGTTTGTTGTTGGTCATACTTGATAGTAGCTGGTAATGGATTCTTATGGAGTTTGCTATGTTAGAAAGTGTCAAAAAAACAAATCACATCTTCGATTACAGTCCCCCTAGCGGCTTTCTGTGGTGTCACAATGTAATTTTTGGCTTTGGTATCTTATTTTCTTAACATGTCATGCTCACAATGATTAGGTGGCAGGTAGATTATGCGCTTGGGGATATTTGATGTTGATTTGGGCCTCCTAGCGGGTGTCTTGCAAATGCAGAGGTGTTTTTGTCGGAAACTTTAAAAGAGGATACTTCATCTACACACTTCTTTCATAGGGTGAGCATTCCTCGGAGTTTGAGCTGGCTAACAACTTTTTAAAAATTATTATGAAGATGACCCTTTTGATTTTCTGTTGGAGAAGAATTTTAAGAATGAAATTAGGGTTATTACTTTTCTGAAGCCTTGTTTCAGTGTACAGTGACACCGACGAAAGGTAGTGGATTCTGCCTGAAACGTCAGGCCGTTTCCAAAACCATATCCAGTTGCTTGAGTAATTGCTATTTGGCGTATCTTATTACCTGGATGTCTAACCTTCATCGACAGCGTCTTAAAATGCACTGAAATATCATTTAACATGCTTTCCTAAGGAGAGGTCTAACCGTGGTATCTGTCCTGTACACCGTGAACATCTGTTCGCGGCAGTAAAAACAGCTCGACATTTGAATTCGTCCGCAAGGGCAGATTCAGTCCTCTCGGTGCGGACGCGACCTTTCCTAATGAGTCCCTCGTGTTGAGGTAAACTCAGCAGCAGATTTGGGTAGTGAATGTCATCACATCGTTACTCTGTGGGTTTGTTTCTTCTTCACTGTTGTCTACAGCCACTGTAAATTCGTTTAAGGTCAGGGGGACTTCGTTTCGTGGTTGGGGGTAGAGGAGGTTTTCGTTGTGTTTATAGTTCGCGATGGGCAAAGTTTGAAACTGACGGAAAGCTGTATCACTCACAGTGTGATAATGTTGTGATGGAGAGACCACCGTGAAAACAGCAAACTTTAAAGTACAGAGAATATTTCAAAATTTACAGTTTCGTAGTCTAGAGATCACCAAGAAAACCTCAAACATAAAACCACAGCAAATCGTCCAATTTCGAAGAGGAGAAATCAACGCTTACACAACTACCTCAACGTTAACCATAAAACGAATATTTCAAAGTCTACAGTGTCGTATAACCCATGGGCCCAAAGAAAGACTTTGATGTTCAAAACGTGTTCTTGGAGTATTGCTTAGGGAGTTTGTCTGACGGATTGAACATCATTGCTTTCAGCAAACTCCCTTATACTTCGCAAAAAGGAAGGGTTATTGACCCCGAGTACAGGGGCATTCCATTAACCTAGGGCCTATGTCATGCCATTAAAGGCCATCTTTTCAACAATAACTCAGATCATTTCAGAGTACCAGAGGTGTATCCTTCGCAATAACATCACGTAGTAAAATGAATGACTTGAGCTGACAAGGGCATGCACGTAAATATGTACGTATGGACGACATCTTGTATTACCGTACAATTGTAGTAGCACGTAGTTTTGTCGTTAACGGGGGCCGCCCTAAGATGGTTCCCGTCGTAAGACGGTACGGATTTTTTGCTGATCTTATTATCCATAAGTACACCGTGTATGCTACCACTGATTATGCTGATTACAAAGGTAAATAAACCAAGTCCATGCACACAGCTTTAATTTGCATTCCAAGTATACTTCAACATATTTACTTCATTTTTTTTTAAACAGAATTCTAACAGTAATGTTGACAGTGCTGAATCACTGCGGTCACCGGCCTCTGCGTAATGGCGGCTCGTGTCGCTAACTATACGAACTCTTCCAAGCAGTCACACAGCTGCCATGATACACATAAATAAAGCTCCATAAAACACTATGAATATGGGTCTTCAAATGTTTGTTGAGTAGAAAAGCAACCAAAAGGAAGCGACATAAACATTGCCATCCTTGTACTCTCAAGGGAGTGTGGCCGTGAAGGTGGCAGGCTAGAGAACGCTCCAAAGATTTATTTGACTGTAACAAATGATTCGTGCTGTATATGAAAATAAGACTTGATAGAGAGATGTAGATGATATTTTCATATAATCCGACAGAGTTTTGTTGATGTTGGCGGTGTCGCTTTTCGTACTGGCTTTTTTAGTCGGGCATTCACAATCAGTGCATTCAGCCCATTGCCCGTAAAAACATCAGCTGGATTGTTCTAGGTACAGCCTTCCTCATGTGAGACAAGAAGTACATACAGTCACGATTTTACTGTCAAAAGAAAGCTAAAATATCATACTGTTAATTTTTTTCTGTGTACTTACATTTACCACTTACTTCTGAATAGAGCAAAATGTAAAAAAGCATACCAAGTTAGGCACACTGTCCAGCGTAGCACAAAATTAAAAGGTTACATACACGAAATTGTCTCACAGTGTTTGCCGCTTGTAACACGCAGCGCGAAAGGTTCATGAACCACATGAATGCATTTCTTATTCAAGTATGTTGTTAAAATCTATGTGTGAAAAATTCAGTCATCAAAATTTGACCACTCTCAGGCAACTAGCGATGGAGCGCCATGAGTTTGAGCGCAAGAAAAAGCGTACCGTGTTGGGGCACCTCCCGTTAAGTTCTTTTGCGTAGTTTGTCATAGTCTGGAAAAGACTGACTGAGAGAGAGAGAGAGAGAGAGAGAGAGAGAGAGAGAGAGAGAGAGAGAGAGAGAGAGTTTTGTGATGAATGTGACATCAGTAATCTCTGATTTTGAGGTGATATGTTTTGATATCTCATATTCCAGACAAGCCAGACATGATTTTCGGTAGGTAGGTAGATAGCTACTTGTAGTCGTTAAGAAGTGATGAGGTTTGTGCCCTCTAGCATCTTTTTTGGAACTGCAGGGGGCGTTTCTGTTGCAGACATTAAAACAGGATAAGTCCAGTAGGGATGGCTGAATTTTCATGATTTCTGGCAAGTAGATAACATTGATGAAGATCAATGTAACCGTATGTTGATTATGCAAATTAGGAATTGATATGCACGATAAAGATCTTTATTTCCATTGAGCTAAGTAACGGGAACTTCATATTCAATACTAGTACCTTTTTTTTAACTTTGAGAACATTTAATGGACATGAATTATGCAAATCAGGACCTAACTTGTATAATTAATAACATGAAATCTTGTATTACATATCATTTGGAATGCATGATTGTTACACTTAACAATGCTATGATCGTAGATTAACGTGTTGAACACCATTGTTGCCTGTGGGAGTGGGTTCACCAGAAATGTATACATCGACATTGGTAGGAACATTCGGCCTTTTTTCACAATCCACTAACGTAAGTAGTCCTTGTAGTGAACTCATTAATGTTGGATCATATAGCAAATTGATCGAACTGGCTTAAAATCTTGAAAATTCACTCAAGCTAACCATGAAGAGGAATTCGAAAGAAGGAGTCGGCAACACTCTATGGTAGTCAAGAGCACTTAAAATACATAAAGATAAACTGGCAAGAATGGTGTGAAAAAGGAGTTAAATTCATTCATTAACGGCAAAATTGCTCATAGAAATATTTCAAATTCAGCTTGCGTCAAAAGAATGCTGCGCCACCGCCACCTGCGTAACCGCGTACCGATTATGAATGATGAAATCAGGACTACGCAAACATGATCCGAGCAGAAGTGGTGCTGCCAATTATCACCCGGACACTATTACTTGTACAGGACCTTCATATATCTGCATATAAAGGTCAATTTATCTATATTTTATTCCAAATGTCAGGCCAGATCACTCACAAATGGCTGTCCTGTTATCGATAATATGTTGTTGTTTTGTACGTAGCCTAGTTGTGCTATTTTCTATATAGCTATTAGTTGTTATTGGTTGCCATACATTGTACCTTATGAGATTGTCTTAAAATCTGCAACCAAAACGTCCCAGTAGTTCTAGAATAAGCTGCGAGTAAGCCCGAACTTCTCCCAGTGCTCAAGAGCTATTTCGCACGCTAAAATCGTTACCATAGCTTGTCCAAAACACGACATATCGAAACCGACAGCTGAAGTACCTTCGAAATTCACCAGGGGCCACAAATACAATCATTTCTTCATTTGTTAAACCCTATCAACACAGCAAATATCATAAAAACCCATCCACGACTTCTAGAGTTATGCACCTTACAAACTCTCAGGCCGACCGACCGACAGACAGACAGACAGACAGACACCGAAAATATAACTTCTTGGCGGGGGTAATTACGTAAGTGCAGGAATTCGATTACGATGAAATGTAACGTTACCTCGTTGTTATGTGCGCCATCGTTCCACAAACCACAGCGGTGTTTCTGGGCACCCCTACAGGGACACCTGTTTCTGAACGGCGTGGTAACGTTGGATAGAAACGCGTTC
Source organism: Branchiostoma floridae (assembly GCF_000003815.2). Classification (NCBI taxonomy): domain Eukaryota; kingdom Metazoa; phylum Chordata; class Leptocardii; order Amphioxiformes; family Branchiostomatidae; genus Branchiostoma; species Branchiostoma floridae. The sequence goes on along the minus strand of NC_049988.1, from coordinate 8,638,380 downwards.
AAAAGTAGCGAATCGATTGCCGTTGGCTGAAAAGTGTGAACGGCGGTGTTTATTGACCTTTTACAGACCTCGCGAGTAGGACTCTAAGGATTCAGCAAAGAGTGTGGATTTATGACTACATGCACGGAGAGAAGGCAAAATTCATATGGCGTATGCTACTGATGGCGAGCCCTATGCCTACATGTATCGTCTTCCACTGTCTCCAAAAATGAGATCGAACCCAATAACCCAGAATGTAGAGTTAGCTTTTAGACTAGGGTAGACTTTTGCTATATTGTATTATTTACGCTGTTTGAATCTCTCATGTTACCTGCAATTAGCCCACGGGCAAAAATTTGCAATAACGTATCATATATATATACAGTCAAACCTGTATTAGGGGCCACCTCTACAGAGGGGCCACCTGTCCATAGTGGCCACCTTTTGTCGGCCCCTTGGGTATTTTATCTACAAGTTGCCACCTCTATACAGAGGCCACCTGTCTATAGTGGCCATATTTGTCCGGTCCCTTGAGTGGCCACTATAGACAGGTTTGACTGTATAGAGAGAGAGAGAAAGAGAGGGGGTGAGTGACTGAGTGATAGAAATAGTGAGAAGACAGAGAGCCGTATTTGTAAATCATAAATCTCATACCATTCTAGTGATATTCCATTCTAGTGAAATGCCAGTCGGCACCACTCGGGTGACCGCAATACGACAGTAATTGCCACAGGTGCGGCCAAGGTACTGTAGGTTTTGAAGTTGAACCACTCACACCGCACCATCGCACGTACGGCGGGTTCTTTAACGTGCCTGGGGTATGGCTCTCCCCAGACACGGGACCTCCATTTAACGTCGTATCCGAGGAACGGAAATGCATGGTTATGCATAATACATAATCATTTCCAATCTTCCAAACGGATGGTACAATACTTGATGATATATATAGTCTCTACCAGACTGACTACGTATACGTTGGCTATTATAGGGAGAATAATTTGCCAGGGGAGTTTTGCCACCAGAGGAGTTGGTCGGCACATGGAGCTAAGGTCAGCTAAGCCTGGGCTAACTCCCCTGGTAAATTTCCCGATTTTTTTCCCAATTCTACGATCCCCGTACCCCCGTAGGAAGGCCTAGTGGAGGCTAGATGATACTTTTGCTCTTCTTTCATGTCTGGAAACTCATCCTAAAGCACATGATGTAGACTATAGTATGATGATACAACATCGAGCACCATGTTAGAGTCTACAGTCCCGAATTTATGTGCGAAACATATTTCTTAAATACCACATAGAATAGGCGAAAGACTATTCACAGTATACATATGAGCTATATATGTACATTTGTTCAATGTTGACAAAACATATACTATCGTTTAAGATATACGGAGTACTAGTATACAGAAAGAACATATGGCATTATATAGCACAGTGACGCGATCAAAATGTAATGTAATGCATGGGATCCTCTAAAACTACGAAAGAAAGACAAAAGGTCTCGTAAAGCTAGCCAATTTAATTATCATTAGCAAAGTGTGATTGCAGAAAATTCATGGCCATATATTACTTATAACACTATCATTTTGAACGAGAATATATACATGTATGTACCTACTTGTTCAAAATCGTATTTGAACGCTATTTAGTCTATACTGTTCGAAATCAACTACATTACAGTCGTCCGTCGATGGCATTTGTATCATAGAGAGATAACTCGAGTCACTAAACGTTATGTTTAAGAGAAAACACATCAAAGACAGTTCTAAACGGACCTACCTGTCCAAGCGTGTTGTTGGGAACAGGCCAGTTCAGAATGACGAGAGGGTCAGTTATGGATATCTCGCTTATGGCTTGGACTGTACCATTAAATGATATGGGGATAGACATAGGCTTTAGCTGTAACAAAGCAACTATCTTTGCACTTTACGAATTTACAAAAGAAATAAAAGTTTGACTTATAGCCAATACTACATTTTTGGTGTTGTTACAATAAAAAGTACCTTTGGTATAGTACACGTATACTTCAAGTCAACAAAACAACAGAATAAAGGAGTGCTTTTGAGAGAGCACAAGCCTCTTGTGGCCCATTATCCCAATGATTTAGACTGCACTGTTCTATATTGCCTGGTAAATAGATGTGTTGTTCAAGTTTCTCTCGAGTGATAGTCCATTTGGCAATCCTTCTTTCCTTTGTGGGCGCCATGATAGATTTTCTAAATAAAGTATCAAAGTATTGGATGAAAAAAAACGAATTGTTGGATGAAGGTGAATATACGCAATTTGCACACAAAATCACATATCACCGTGCGCTTCACTGACATTTAGAGACAGTTTTGCTTCCTTCAGCCATGATGAGTCAGTTTTTGCTTTCAGCCATGATGAGTAAAGTGTATACTTTCACCAGAGGCTGTAACCACTGAGGGGCCAATTAAATATTGAATTAATGAATGAAGACAGGTATTTACAATGTCACCAGCACAATAATCATAGTGAACTATTTGAGTTCGACGTCTTCTCGCTATTTTGTGATACTAAAATGTAGGAACAGATAGGTTTAACAACGAAAGTTTTGTGTAAATTCATTCGGAATGAATTACTCAGATGTTGTTCCCATGAAGATATGATTTTAATACGCTTGTAGAAGTCGGATACTCCATCAAACAGAGTTTAGACCTTAAAAAAACCCTTTACTAGTGAAATAGAGGGGTTTTATCACATTCTTTTACTAATACACACAATATTTTCCCTCTTACTAGTGTTGCTTATACCCCTGTCACATTTGGCGAAAATCGATCGGACGACGATTCTGCGTCAATCGCCCGAGCCTCGCTTATGAGAATAACTTTATTGCACAACAATTGTACAAGGTACAAAGTACGGCTTACATGTGACAGGGACGGTTTTCAGGTGAAAAATACGCGCAACCCTCTGTCGATCTTAAATATAAAAATCTTCCATCGATACTCTCGAAGATCGTGGATAATGTGACAGGGTATAAGCGATCGTCGATAGTGAAGAGGGGCCTTACGCGCGTTATAGTGGCAGGACAACATCAATCTAGCCTGGGTAAGATTCATTCGTAATGGCAGACCTTAATCAGGTCGCCTATCGAAAAGTAGTCTCAATCGCACACATCAATTTCCGCACACCACGCGCATAATCACCCACAAAAAAATGGTCCACATTCTAAAGATATAGGTCGGAGCTGTCTCGTGGGAGTGTTGGATCTGTTAGTGATTCAGGCCTCGGTCTCCGATGGATTTCTTTGCAATTAGGCATGTGCCACACTCTGTGATAATAGTCGTCCCATTTTTCAACACTTGTTGATATGAGGTGAAAAACGCGGTTGGAATTTCTGAGCTAGCTGTCGACTCTTCTTTGCTGTGAATATTGAATGTGTTCTTGAACGGGCTGAAATGTCTTTAATAGCTATAGATGATTTCTAACACTGTAAAGCTGGACAACGTTTAGGCAACGTTATTCATATATTGTTCACTGCCTAAAAGTACTTATGGTTTGATGGCACAGTGTGTGTTTTAGAGAACTGTACCCTCTTAACAAATTATAGCTAGTTTGAAAGACATTCGAACTCCTCTTTTTCATTACTGTTGTGCGCTGATTTCTGATTCTAAGTCAACAGTTTATGTATCATTACCAGACGCTCTACTGCGGTGCCGTAGAAAGCCGCTAGTAGGCCCATCAGCGAACTTGACTTTTCTGTAAATATTTCATCAGGTTGAAATTGAATCAATGAAACAAAGTCTTCTTCGTTACACAACCTTCTTTAATTTATCAGTAAACTTTTCGACGACAACCTGTGGCCTTCATCAGTACAAAATGAACAAATACTATCACTAGACAGTCAGTGCAATCCGAACTTAACCTTACGTCACTATAATTACGTCACAATACGATAGGCCAAGTTCGGATTGCACTGACTTAGTTCATATACCACCGATAGTATTTGTTTCACAAATGGTTGTCGAAACGTTAACTGAAAAATTAAAGAAGGTTGTGTAACGAAGAAGACTTTGATCAAACGAACTTGACATTTGTTTTGTCACCGTGCCCCCATGGACATGATTACAACTTTTCGCCCGTCCAACCTGAATTGACCAATTTTTCTCCAATGTTTCCCCGACCTTCAGTATCTAATTCTAATCACACCAAGTATCGAGGAAAAGCCAATTTAACCCTATCAGTTTGAGCAACCAATCAGGTGTAATCTGCATAATTACAAGATGTCTAACGTGCGCCGCCCATCCGTCACTCACACAACCTCATTCTTTCAAGCATCTAGTGGTGGTATCTCACTGCAGTTGGGATATTGGTGCGGCACTGCGGGGTTCGAAAGATTACTCAACGGATTTCAGAGATAGAGAACGAATTTTCTTACGTTTTTTGTATTTTGTTGTCTTCTAAATCATACTTTTACGTATTTCGCAATATCTTAATTGTAACAAAATGGTGAAAATAACACAACAGGGCCGCAGTGAACAAACACCGCAGTGCCACACTGGTGCCCCAAGTACAGTGAGATACCATATCAAACTACCCCCTCCAAGAATCAGATAGTCTTATTCCAATCCTTTAAAACGTCTTACACCTCCTGTTCTCTTATGTTCCATAATTATTTACATCGTATGCCGCTATTCGAATTTTCTCATATGAATTCTAGTATTCATCTTGTACTTCTTCAATTCCACATTTCTCGTATCACCATCATATCACCTTGTTCCCCTGTGACTAATACGTTTAACGAAGCCCGTTTCACAATCAACACTTAACATCCATCCATCTTTCCTGGTTATCTTCGATTCTTGTTATTCATCGGGATGATGCTAAACTACCAGGCAGATCAAAAGGCACACGTTGCCGTACGCCCACAGGACGTTTCATCCTATCCATCTACGCTGATACATGCCAAAGGCCCTCGGCAATCAAGCAATCCGTAGATTCGCGACCCTAAGCCATACACTCGCTACTTGTCAAGTCACCCAGTCTCAAAGAAACCTATTAGAGTTACTCCTGTGTGAAATATAAGTAAGAAGAGTTCACTAGCCTTACTCTAGATTGTCTAATAATATTACGTGGGCAGGCAGATAGCAGAGGTCTCCAAGGAACTATTGTAATAGATATGAAGAAGAGATTGTATGTGCTGTATGTTTAAAGTTCAGGGCTGTGTAACTAATTCTTGCACAACGTCAATATAACATTAATTTCATCCTTCAAACGAAAGCTGATCATGCTAACTATAGTTTCGTCTATGACGACCAAGGTTCTTGACTTCATGAAGGTTACCCTTGACGTTGTTGACTTCATGAAGGTTACCCTTGACGTTGTTGTGTATGTTTAGTACTAGTAATCCTTATAGAAATTGCTAAACTTTCTTTTCAACACTGAATTGATATAGAGACTTACCCTAAATTTTCGGTGAAACTCCGTCGACCTTGTTCACAGAATGACCCTCTCTATCTCCAGCAGTGACGTCAGGAACACGCCACTTTTGCAGGAGGGGGTCATAAGTATCAGAAAGTCTGCGAACAAGGTCGACAAAGTTTGACCGAAAATTTAGGGTAGGTCCCTACATTAATTCAGTGTTGGAAAGAAAGTTTAGCAATTTCTATAATGTATTCTACCAACACAGATGAACTTTCATGCTAATACTAGTAATCCATTTTGTACATGGATTGGCTGCCTTGGAAATCGGTTACCAGGTTAACTGCATGAACGTACTACTCTAGAGATTCATACATTGATACATAAATATGCTGGTTTCAAAGTTGAAGCCAATAGACACAGTATCATCAGACACGTTGGATTACATGCAAGATGATGCAACATTATAACTGATGATGATCTTTATTTGCATGTTCCTGCCCATGTGGGCTAAATGCAGCAAATCCCATGATGGGATAATAAAGACTAAAAACTATTACATGTAGTATTATAGTTGAATAAACAATATGTCTGGAGCTATTCTATCACTATATCTAACGTTTATAACGCAGATTTATATGCCGTATTGCCAAGGGCTACTTGTATACGAGGGGTCGGGGAAGGGGGCATCTGAACAACTCAGTGGTGAAAGTGTATATCTCACATGGTCCAGTCACCTAGAATTTGAACTTTCTACACTCTCATATTTATTTATTTATTTCTGTTTTCTTTATACAGGGTGGACACACTCAGTACTTTGCGCACTGCTTTTCAGGTGTGCCCTGTACAAACAACATGTTACACACAATAGCATAACAAAGAAATAAGATACACTAAACGATAAACAAACCAAGGAAACAATATATAAATGAACATAAGTGACTGTTGCCAGTACTCTCCGGCTAAATAAGAATAACACATTAACAGGGTCCGGTAACCATCACGATTGCTGACTATCAAACCAAACACTACTCCATTCGCTGTTGTTGATCACGAACGTCTTCATTCATTTAAGCTTGATGAGTTTTACTTCTTTTCGCGCGTGTAATATGTGTGGTCTGTGATTTTAAATGGAGCGCAGTTTTCTTAATGTGTAAATATATGACTTATAAGATAACAAAATACACAAAACGTAAGAAAATTAGTTCTTCATTCTGGAATTCGTTGAGCCATCTTTCGAACCCAGCAGTGCCGCACCGGTGCCCCAAGTGCAGTGAGATACCACCTTTAGACCCAATTTTAACCATACCTATAGATAACCCTTTAGTGAGATCACTTTTAACGATCATTGTAACAACAAGACTACCGTTAAATCGAGCTATCAATAGAGGATTTTACGTGTCGACAGCTGGCCATCGAGCATAAAGAATCACTCTAACATGTCCTAGTTTCAGTTTATTGACATTTTAGCCCTCTGAGATCGTTTAGTGCGACCACCCCAACCTATGGCTAATCCAACAACATCACACGTACGCACAGATCGATGGGAATATTTACAAAGTCCCTTGGCCCTGGACTGTTTGAAAAGTATAGCCGAATATTTGACATACGCAATGTTATCACCACACATAAACTTGGCTGCGCTTAAACATTTATGGCGCTTGGGCAATTATAGTTTGCTGCATGTGCCAAAATAGAGACGGGTGTGCCAAGTTAAGTCTCATACACACGTCCTTAAGTTGATAGTCGCTTTTATAACGACCCACAAACTGCAATAAAACTAGCCTAATTTTAGAAAACTATCTCTATTTTTATGCCTGAAGACGTTCATGTTCATCTAAGCTCATTTGAGGCGTACCTCCCTGCGCTAACCTTACCATAATCCAGTGGATTTTACGGGCTCACAAATCAGGGTGTGCCAAGTTAAGTCTCATACACACGTCCTTAAGTTGATCGTCGCTTTTATAACGACCCCCAAACTACAATAAAACTAGCCTAATTTTAGAAAACTATCTCAAGTTCTATACCTACAGACGCTCATTTTCATCTAAACTCATTTGAGGCGTACCTTCCTGCGCTAACCTTACCATAATCCAGAAGATTTTACGGGCGCACGAATCGATGCGGACATTCATTGAACGCCCCAGCCGGTCTAGAAACTTCCCGGCGATATTGTGAAGCCTACAGCCAGTGGTACCGAATATCGGGTGTGTATACTGTTATCAGTGCACATTAGGGTAAGCTACGGGAAACCTTAATGTTGTTTCCAGCGCGTTCTGAAAGTGAAGACGAATATGCCAAATCACATAAGCACAACTTGAAGTGAACCGTGGCTTCGGTAATGACCTTCCAACTGTAATAAAAGTCCACAGAAGTTAGAAAACTGCCCCGAGTTTGCCTTGGAGGTAAAACTCTCTTTCAGAATCGCAGCCAAGTTGTCAGTGTTTCAAGCTCCAATTTTCACAGTACTATACAGCTGTGGTTTACAGTCCTACGGGAAGGGATTTGAGCCGGCTATATAGTGTGTTTGCGGAGATCCACGCCTTGGGCATGGTTAAGGAACCACTGCAGTTTCCATGAACAGTCTGGGTGTACACCACCATGTGAAAACTACAAGTTCATCCATCCAGCGATCGGAACTGTTGAGCGATAAAATTGGTCTTGTGTGCTTTTACAGTTGGACTATGAAGCTCTATGTAAAGATATGATTTAAAAAAACAATACACACAAAGCGTGAAAATATTCGTTCCATGAAATTCGTTGAAGGATCTGTCAAATTTATGGTCGCTTAGCGGTCGTGCAGTGGTCGCCTGTGGTGGAAAGGATGTTCAAGGGCGCGGTCACATAAGTCGTGCGATCGTCGCACGATTAAGTTGATGCTGTATGATTTTTAAGCAGGCTGCGACAGAATCAACCATGCACAGGTATCCAAGACAGCATTTTGAGTATCAAGACAGTTGAACTTTACAGGACACGTGCATATGGCTGCCAAAAAAATGGGCGATGATCGCACAAGCTATGCGACCGCGCCCTTGATTACATCATCCCGCACTTTATGGGGCATAGGGTTACTATAGCCCTACGGCCTCACATACCACTACAGTCGGGGGCTAGTCCATTAGGCTGGCAGCGGTACAGATCCATTCCTCATCTACCATGATTTTGCTCATAAATACTGAGTGCTAAAGGTGCACTCTCACCGAACTCAGGGCACGCTTGCGGCATTGCGGGGTTCGAAAGATACTCAATGAATTTCAGAGACAAAGAACGAATTTTCTTCTTCTTTTTTGGATTTTGTCGTCTTTTAAGTCATACTTTTACGTATTACGTAATATCTGATTTATAAAAATCGGACAAAATAACAAAACAGTGACGCTGTGAACGAACCCCGCAATGCCACAAGCGTGCCCCAAGTCCAGTGAGAGTGCACTTTAAGCAAGAACGATCCATGCACTACGCGCTATCTCCTTGGTTAGTTTTGTATGACCATGTCGAGGTTTGAACCTCCGGCGATCCCGCGGCCAAGTTCAAGGAGAAACGATGCACGGTGGATCCACCCAATCAGTTCCGTGCAAGTGCACAGCTTATGAATGTCACGTTCAAGTACAGAACCGTTGTATTTCAAGAGGAAGGAGTTTGCTATTAACGCTAGTAGACGCTAGAGATACAGAACTCACCATTTAGATGACAAAAGTCCCGTTTAGTGCCCAATTCCTCGCTGGTAATCGCTGTAAATACGAGGCAAGTGTCAGAATAGAACACCGATAAAGGAAACCGACCCGTTACTAAGTCCAGGCGCCACCTGCGCTGTGGGACACCATCTGTGTTTTGCCAGTTATCATAGGAGAAATAATCGATGGTTGCCTAGGCGACGCCGTGGGTGGTAAGTACTACTGTCGTCTGAAAAATGATTGAGTTCCGCGCTGCTGTTTTGTGCACACGTTTTATCAGTTTCACATTCTGTTTTTGTTTTGTAATGAAAGTTAGATAAATATTAAAGGATTAAAATGTTCCCCGTGTTTAATATAAGATTCCATCTCAAGTACCATCCTCCGTAGTGACCGCTGGCTCAAAACCTCCGCGGTTAGCAAGCAAAAGTATTGAGCCAGCGGTCACTACGAAGGATGGTACTCAGGCTGTAATCTCCAAGCAGATCCTACGGTAGCATAAGATACTATCAAAAGCTGGCAAAGGAGTGAAGCCGGCTTAGGAATGTGTTTCGCTACATGGAAAATGGACATCTCTTGGCTGACTACACTCCTTGGCCAGTTTGGTACTACCTTATGCCATTGTAGGATCTGCTTGGAGACTACTCAGGCTGTAAGATAAGTGACTGCGTTTTACGTAGCATCGTTGTAATTCCTAGCATTCCTAGGTAGACGTTCTACCTTTGGGAATGCCATTTTACAAGATTTTTCTCACTCCACCCAGGTGCTAATGCCACCTGACTTCGAGTGAAGCAGTAAAGGCGGTGGAACTAAGGAGAGTTATTGGTTCTATCTACCCTAATCGTACCCTAGACACGTGGATTAACACCCCACTGGCCCTACGGCCTCCAAAGGCACGTCCTTCACCCTTACTTACATTAAGAGGTTGAAACTCCTTGCTTATACCTTAACCTTAACCTTCCTTAGATGATACCGAGACGTGGATATTCCCTCTAAGAGTCTTGTACAGTTCAACCAATGCTATCAGATGAAAACAAGCAATTTTCGTTCACACCTTTGCCCGCATATATTTGCTCCCTTTGATGCTCTCTAATGCAGTACACACACATGGCTAGTACTCTGTAATTACCAGTCCACGAGTGAACATAAAAAGATGAGAAAATGATGGCAACAGAACAAATTGCTTTGAATGTATCATTCGCTGTCGATTGAACTAGCCGCAACCAATCTATTCCATCGTTGAAAGGGTGGAAATAAGTAGCTATCAAAATGTAAATTACCACATGTGATTGAGGACAAATTTGGACTATCAAGCTCACCAGATTGAGCTCACCAGATCTCACCAACTTTGTCAATGACAAACTTATTTCAGTCTTAGTCGTGCGATGTTTCAATTGAAGTTTTGCTAAAGATACTAACTCTTTTACGTGGGTCTCTTGAACTCTCTTCATCTTGTAATCAATGTAAACAATTAACTCTATGTGATTGGGGACAAATTTAGACACCGAGTTAACTCACCAAATCTCACAAACTTTGTCATTGACGTTTCTTAAAACTTCTTTCAGTCTTAGTCGTGCGATGTTTGAATTGGAGTTTTGCTATAGATACTAACTAGTTGAAGTGGGTCGCGTCATACTGTAGTCATTGTAAATAATGATTGAGTACAACTTTTGACTCCCATTTAGCTCACCAGATCTCACCAACTTTGTCAATGACGCTTCTGCAAACTTCGTTCAGTGTTAGTCGTGCGGCGTTTGAAATGAAGTTTCTGCTAAAAATACTAACTCTTTGACGTGGGTCGCTTCATTGTAAATAATGATTGAGTGCAAATTTGGACACCGAGTTAGCTCAACAGATCTCACCAACTTTGTCAATGACGCTTCTGCAAACTTCTTTCAGTCTTAGTCTTGCGGCGTTTGAAATGAAGTTTCTGCTAAAAATACTAACTCTTTGAAGTGGGTCGCTTCATCCTGTAGTCATTGTAAATAATGATTTAGTACAAATTTGGACTCCGAGTTAGCTCAATAGATCTCAGCAACTTTGCCAATGACGTTTCTGCAAACTTCTTTCAGTCTTAGTCTTGCGGCGTTTGAAATGAAGTTTCTGCTAAAAATACTAACTCTTTGACGTGGGTCGCTTCATCATATAGTCATTGTAAATAATGATTGAGTATAAATTTGGACACCGAGTTAGCTCACCAGATCTCAGCAACTTTGTCAATGACGTTTCTGCAAACGTTTTCCAGTCTTAGTCTTGCGATGTTTAAGAGTTTTGCTAAAGATAGATACTAACTCTTTGAAGTGGGTCGCTTCATCCTGTAGTCATTGTAAATAATGATTGAGTACAAATTTGGACGCCGAGTTAGCTCAGCAGGTGTCACCAACGTTGTCAATGACATTTTTCCAATTTTCTCCCAGTCTTTTAGTCGTGTGACGTTTAAATTGACGTTTTGGTAAAAATACTAACTCTTTGACTTTGGTCACTTCATCCTGTAATCATACAAGGCAAATGTGGCTGCAATGAGCACATGTATGGGTCGGAACTTGATACGAGTATCTCTCTCTGTGTGTGTACGCGCGCGTGTATGTACGTAATGCGCGAGCGTAAATGGGTAGAAAATAACCGTTCGTATCTTAGCATCCGCTGGCGCCAAACGTCCTCCAGTAAAGTACAAGTCATCACCTTAGACTCAAGTCAAAGTGTTAAGTATTAGGAGGGAATCTCACCGTATGTACACCCACCACCAAATCTGTAATGAGGAACTTATACAGAGATTTTTCATACTTAGCGACGAGACATGTTCCGCCATCGTGTATATTGGCTTCAAATGAAGAGATTACAGTCTTTGTGTCGTGTCGAGCGTGTTGTGAAAAGATTTGAGGCTTACATGGGTATTTTAGACGTCTTTCATTAATCTTGTAGTAGGGAAATGTCTGTTATCTTTGCCCTGGCGTCGCCGGTTAAGCTGGCAAACCATAGACAGGAGACAAGACATCAACAAAATTACGGAAAAGTTTGCCGTTGGAATATTAACAACTGCGAAAATGGTGACTAGAAAATAGTCCTTGCTAATTGTAAAGCAGGGATTCTGGGAAAATGAACAACCAAAGATGTTTTCCAATAGGAAATATGCAAGAATCGGAAGTACGTTTGCTATTGTTTTTCAATATGTCTCAAGATGTTGACATTGAAAGCGTTTACTTTAGTGTGTTTATGGAGGTTAGTCATTCGTAAACAATATTCAAATACTATTCAATCTCTACAACTGGATGAAAACGGGGACTTACTTACGGACGTTTCGAGTGACATCCATCACTCTTCTTCAGCGTCATTAGAACGAACTGGCAGAACAATTTCCATTTGAAATTTTGGCTTTCTTCATATGTTTTCACTTAGTTTTCTTCCCTTGAGCGGGCATCTCATTGATGCTGCAGCTCATTACGTCCTAAATTAGATTTTTGTTACCCTTGACCTCATAATGAGCATGTCATATAACACGTACAAACATTGCTAGAAAGACAACAAAACACACAGATCGTAAAATATTACTTTTCTTTATCGATGAAATTTATTACGCTGGACCGCAGTAACGCTGCCGACGCAGCTTTTGGCGGGATTTCCGTTGTAGATCGTGGACGTCAAGATATCCCTTATCTGGTTAGAAACAGACGTAGAGTCCTTGGGAAGATATATTCTATGGTGATACTTTTCTCGGAAACATAACGGCCACGCTAGGCCTAGGGGCGTTATTTGTCAATTGTTATCCCAGCGGCGTACAGATATGATAGCATATCCATAGGCAAGGTTGCATAAAACGAGCAATGGCCATTAAGAACAGTTTGAGCCTCAAAAAACTAAGCCCCACATTCGAGCTTCATGACGAGAACCACAACTACATGGGGCCAATGTTGGACGACAGAAGACACAGCGACGCCTGGCGGAAAATATCAGTGCTACAGCCAAATCTGCCCAAAGGAGGAGGCAGGCATTCGGTAGCGTGACTGATACGATGTTTTTGCCGAAGTCTGAACACAGAGCCAACCTCACGTGTGTTCCCCAAGCGTCAAGAAGACAAAACATTTCTGTACCGTCTTCTCAGTGTTGACTGATATACAGTAAGCGATTCTACTGAAGATCACAGAAGTTGGCAACGAGTTGCGCTGATGGCTTCAATTTGCCTGCAAAATGTGGGTGAGAGTTACTAGTAGTAGCAGTAACCTGTGCTTTCCAAATAGATCTGTTGTCGCGAAAGTTTGCGTGAGCAGGCATGCTGCAGTACTATCCAAAGTTACCACCCTCTAGCATAGACATACGCATCTAGCACAAACACAAACCATCGGCTCTCCTGCCTTTATACTTAACTTACCTTACGGCGAGACGGAGACAATTTCTCAGCAAGAGCTGTCCGCCAGACAAATATTCCAGTCAGCGGTGAACTCAGCAAGGTCTTAAAGTCTTAGTTTAGAATCCTTCCAAGTCCACCGATAAGAAACTACAAGTACCGTGTCTTAGACACTGCTAAGTTTAGCCTGGCTGAACACATCCGTTCTTCACGAGTTTCTCACATGAAGTCCCACATTCACCTTCACTTTGCGCTGGGGGCTGATGATGATTCCATGTCTTTGACCTTCCAGGCTGACCCGCCGGCTCACACAACGGAACGACCTTGACTCGTGATCAATGTCGACATGTGGAGGGAACATTAGACTCCCGACGGGTTTGGGCGGGTCTCTGGAGGTCATACATGGATGAAGGGCAAGGCTGGTTGTAATGACATGTTAAATTATGCTTGTTGAGGAAACTTTTGTTTTGTTTCGACCAAACAGCTGGGTGTGTCCGTTGCACTGTTAGAGTAATTACCTCTAAGGTTCAAACATGGATGAGGGGCAAGGCTGGATATCGATGTAATCATATGTTAAATCATGCTTGTTTAGAAAGTCTTTGTTTTGTTTCGACCAAGAGGATGTGTCCGCTGTGCTGTTAGAGTAATTAATTACCCCTGGAGGTCATAAACTGTTGAAGGGCAAGGCTGGATGTAATGATATGTTAAATCATGCTTGTTTAGAAAGTTTTTGTTTTGTTTCGACCAAGAGGATGTGTCCGTTCCACTGTTAGAGTAATTACCTGTGAGGTTCTCTGGAGTTCATACACATCTGTGTATGAAGGGCAAGGCCTAGGCTGGATGTAATGATATGTTAAATCATGATTGTCGGGGAACATTGTGTTTCATTCGAACCAAGCAGGGCGTGTCCCTACTGTTAGAGTAATTACCTGCGTTCTCTGTGCTTCATGCACGGATGAAGGCTGGATATAATGATATGTTGATTTATGCTTGTTTAGGAAACTTTTGTTTTGTTTCTACCAGCAGGGTGTGTCTGCTGTACTGTTAGAGTAATCACCTCTAGAGGTTTTACACGAATGAAGGGCAAGGCTGGATATAATGATATGTTAATTTATGCTTGTTTAGGAAACTTTTGTTTTGTTTCTACCAGCAGGGTGTGTCTGCTGTACTGTTAGAGTAATCACCTCTAGAGGTTTTACACGAATGAAGGGCAAGGCTGGATATAATGATATGTTAATTTATGCTTGTTTAGGAAACTTTTGTTTTGTTTCTACCAGCAGGGTGTGTCTGCTGTACTGTTAGAGTAATCACCTCTAGAGGTTTTACACGAATGAAGGGCAAGGCTGGATATAATGATATGTTAATTTATGCTTGTTTAGGAAACTTTTGTTTTGTTTCTACCAGCAGGGTGTGTCTGCTGTACTGTTAGAGTAATCACCTCTAGAGGTTTTACACGAATGAAGGGCAAGGCTGGATATAATGATATGTTAATTTATGCTTGTTTAGGAAACTTTTGTTTTGTTTCTACCAGCAGGGTGTGTCTGCTGTACTGTTAGAGTAATCACCTCTAGAGGTTTTACACGAATGAAGGGCAAGGCTGGATATAATGATATGTTAATTTATGCTTGTTTAGGAAACTTTTGTTTTGTTTCCACCAGCAGGGTGTGTCTGCTGTACTGTTAGAGTAATTACATGTCAGGTTTTCTGGAGTCCACACACTGATGAAGGGCAAGGCTGGATGTAATGATATGTTAATCTATGCTTGTTTGGGAACATTGTATTTTGTTTCGACTTAGTAGGGCGTGTCTACTCTACTGTTAGAGACATGTGAGGTTCTCTGGACTGATGAAGGGCAAGGCTGGATATAATGATATGTTAAATTATACTTGCCGAGGCCACCGTGTTTCATTCGAATAAAAAGAGTGAGTCCAATACTGAACAAGTAATCATCAGTTAGGGTTTTTTTAGAGATTAGGCGCAGATGAAGGACAAGACTGAATGTCATAGTATGTGAGATCAATTTTTCTTGTTGTACAAGTTTAAGGGCCTAGCGCCTGTAGCGCCCAAAGTCAGCAACCATTTCTTTGTACCTAATACTGGGGACTGCAATACTTTCCAGTAGCGTGCATGTCGGGTGAGCGACACCGCCGAGATTGAAACTCACGACTTCTAGGTCCAGAGGAATTGTCGCTAACTATTGGACTACCCACGCTAGAAAAGGGCCTGCCGTTTTTGTAAATTGTAGCGAAGAGAAAGAAGACCAAGTTTTGCTTGACACGCATGGCGAAGTAAAGATGGTATCCAACTGCACTGCAAAGTGCTGACACCGGTTCGGTACTACGATATTCGCGCGTTTACTGCGGTACAGTTGTGTTATTTTCTCCGATTTTTTCTAATTTGGATATTGCGCAATACGTAAAAGTATGACGGAGAAGACAACAACATACACAAAATGTAAGAGAATTCGTTCTTTATCTGTGAAATTCGTTGAGTATCTTTCGAATCCCTCAGTGCCGTACCGGTGCGCCAATTGCGTGAGCAACTTTACAGGAGAGACAAGATCACTAGTGATCTTCTTTTATGGGCACCGAAACATGGACGTACGAGGGGTGATCAATAAGTTCTAGACCTCACCAAGAAATAACAAGCACAAGTCAGATTTTGAGGCACAACTTCATAGTATGAAGTCTTTTATCAATATCCTCCAAATTACAAATCATTGGATTCATTACTTTCCAGGCATTCGTTTTTTTTTCTAAATTAGAAGGTGAGTGGCGAGAAAAAAAGTGGTGTGACTTGTGATTAGACATGCGTGGGTCGAGTTCCCCATGCCGTAAAGTAACAAAAGACATTGTCAAAATATTTGATAATGATTCTCTTCCTATTTCAAGCAAAAAGAATTGGGTGTCTGACTTCCAGAAGCGCACATTGACCCGCACACTCAGGTCAGGTCAACTGTCCACTTTTTTTCGTTATCCCTTACCTAACGTTCCTGGGTGTCGCCTGCAAAGTAATGATCACAATAATTTGAATTTTGGTACATATTTATATAAGACTTTAAACTCGACATCTATGCTTCGAAATCTGAGCTGTGCTTATTATTTCTCAGTAAACTGAGGATTTATTGATAACCCCACGTACATGTATTAAGTCTTATATGAATGTGTACCAAAATTCAAATTATTGTGATCATTACGTCGCAGGCGACACACAGTAACGTTAGGTAAGGGATAACGAAAAAAAGTGGACAATTGATCTTCAGCCTGAGCTGTGCGGGTCAAATTGTCTGATCACACTTCACCCTTCTTTTTCTCACCACTTACCTTCTAATTTAGAAAAATCGAATGCCTGGAAAGTAATGACTCCAATGATTTGTAATTTGGAGGATATTGATAGAAGACTTCATACTATGAAGTTGTGCCTCAAAATCTGACTTGTGCTTGCTATTTTATGGTGAGGCCGAGAACTTATTGATCACCCCTCGTACAAGCGTAGGAAGACGATGTAAGACCTGTCTACACCAGCTCTGCCCAAGGCAATGGAGGATATGGATGGATGGACGGTGCCATGTACATCCGTGTAACCAGTTACCTAATCTCCAAGCAGATCCTGGAGATTAGTGCAACCAGCACAACCGGATGATGATGATGATATTAATCTCCAGGCAGATTTACCATTGGTATAAGATAGTATCAAAGCTGACAATAAAGAAGTACGGCTGGCCAAAGGGAGTCATCAGCCACTCCGGTAGCCAAACACAATCCTAGGCCGGCTTCACTCCTCTGGCAGCTTTCGATACTATCTTATGCTACCGTAGGATCTGCTTGGAGATTAGATGATGTAGCGTTAAATACATAACTTCGTGATTGCTGCATAACTTCGGGTTAAAGTAAGTATATCTCGCTCAACCCTCACCCGTACAACCATCACCACGAGCTGTTGACAGACAACAGTATAGAAACGGGCTTCGCTTCTTCTATTGTACAACCTCCAAACAAACTCCGGTAGAAAACAAACATCGCTTCCATCACACCACCAGTATCCCGGTAACAAATCACACTCCGATCAGAAACGGAGCTTCTTAGAACAGATAAAACTTTTTAGAAATCGGGTCACAGAAGGGTTACAGGATTCTTTATGCTAGGGTAACACTTCCAAACCAAGGCCTGGCCGGGATGTTTGCGGAAAGAAAAACAAATTAAAGTTTTTATCAAGAAGTGTGTGTACATGAATCACGTCAATAATTTTCTTTACATTTTGTGTGTTTTGTTGGCTTTTATATTGTACTTTTCGTTCATTTTGGCGTGGCCATAGCATACCGGAATACAGTAACTACGAATAGACAAACTTTTCGCGCTGTAAGTTAGGTGTTTTCTTTGGCTTCTGTTAGAATCATAGTATTACTTCGCTGGTTTTCTTCATTTTATACAACTGATATTTTCACAAACTGGCCATACAATGGGAGCTGTTTTTATCTATACCAGCACAGTTTATTTTACCTGAGTCCAGTTACTTGTACTCTGTTTGGAATAGCGCTTGGCAATGGGTAGTGATTACAAAGCCTTTCCATCTGAGCGTTTGGCCGTTCATCGTAAATTGTCAACAAGGGTTGGTCACCTCTTAATTAACAGACATTCAAGCATCACATACATATGAGGAACACGTAAGGAACAATTCACAATCAGGAGCTGTATATACACAGTGGGGAAGATTAATATAAATATGATATGAGAAAATGATATTCTAGATTTTCGCGCATATTAGATTTAGACACCGCAGCGATACCAACAGAACTAATCAAAACATGGAAGTGCTGAAAAGCCTCGTCTTGATTTAATGATTTTGGGGGTGAATGTTAAAAACTGACGAAAAGGACTCACAGATTGAGTTCATAGATAGTGTTTACTGAAACCCCAAACCACTTTGCCCAAACAGAGCAAAGACGAATAAGACGAATTAGTAAGACTTTCTCAAATGCCGTTTTAGACAAAGACAAGACATCAAGTATAATGAATAAAAACCTACTGTCTAAATAAAGGGTTTGTTAGAATTTTGATTGCGTCCATGCCTCACCGGGTAATTCCCAAGGATTCAACGTTCGGAATTCACTTAAGTCGAGGCCCAAATCAAGAAGAAAAGACCATGAATCAGAAATAACATTCTACGGGGTTCAAAACAATCGTCAAAGGTAAAACAATGACATGTAATCTGTAATACTCAACCTTTTCAAGAGTAGTAATGTTTTATGCTTACCTTTCTACGGTAGATAACTGCTCTGTGGCTGAGATAACAGTTTTCCCCACACCGCTCTCTCAAGCGTTCGCACTGTTAGGATAGAAACAGTCAATGTGATGAGATATTTAAAGCCTTCGGCGGTAATAGACCAAGAAGATAAACGTCCTATGACGCGTCTGACAGAAAAATTAAGAACGGATGTTGTTCTCGTTAGGTTAAATGGGCAAGGTCAAGGTAGTGTGAAGCAATCAGTGGTAATTTTTTTTTAGATGTGGGGGAGGGGGTGGGGGCGATCATCCCTGAGAGGACGGGAGGGGGCATGCGGACGGACAAATCGGCACACTCTATTTTCGACACACGTTATTTTTAGACTTAACATTGTTTCAGGAATCTAATGCTCAGAAACAGTTTTTAAGCAGTTTTTTTTTTATTGGAATCATCTAAAAGTCGAAACATGTTGTAAATACTTATTTCTGAAGTTCAAGGCACTTCTATTGAAGGCCATTGACCCCTTAGATTGTTCTCTATCCAATGGTTGGACTGTTCTCTATCCAATAAGTGGACTGTTCTCTATCCAATGATTGTATAGAGAATAATCTAATCATAAGGGGTCAATGGCCTCCAAGAGAAGTGCCTTGAACTTCAGAAATAAGTATTTTAACATGTTTAGATGTTGTCTGGTATTGGTGTCAAGGAGCAGTAATAAAAGTTGTTCACGGCGTGGTAAACGACACATGGTATCTTCATACATACAGAGAACATGTATTGGTGCGTGCGTATTCAAGTATTTGTTTCTGATAGTTTCTTACAGTCTAACTTAAAAATGACAATATGGATTTGATGATATTTGCGAATGTGTATAGGTCTTGGAAAGAAAAAGTCGAGGTTGATTTTGGGCCCCCTAGCGGTTTACCTTGGCGTTACAGTAATGAACAACGTCGTACATGTATATCACGGATCACAGCATTCTTCGTCCTATGGAACGTATGTTATGCTACTGCGGCAGGCCCATATGCTATTCTAACAAGTAGCTTGAAGCTGAAAAATCATTTTACAAGTTTGAACTTTACCTGGTATTGGCTCAGTAGTTATGTTACCATGTAACGCTTAGGTATGTTTATATGCTGCTAGTAACGCTACAACAGGCGAAGATTCCATTCTAACGAGTACATTGAACTTGAAAGTATTTTAACAAGTTTCAACTCTGCCTGATTTAGGTGAAATGAGTAGTGAACGTGATAGGAAAGACAGATGGGATTTTCGTGCCTTCATACATACAATAATGGTCGTATCGTGCCAAGTGTCCCATTTGTTTAATGTAGTCCAACTGTTCAAAAGTTGTCTGGTCTCCCTTTGATCTATCGTCATTACCTTTGCCAAGAAGTTGTGTCCGATGCCGTTTGGGTGCGTGTGTTCTTTGTGTGTGTGTGTGTGTGAGTGTGTGTGTGTGAGTGTGTGTGTGTGTGTGTGTGTATGTGTGTGAGTGTGTGTGAGTGTGTGTGTGAGTGTGTGTGTGTGTGTGTGTTTGAGTGCGTGCGTGTGTGTGTGTGTGTGAGTGTGTGTGTGTGTGTGTATGTGTGTGAGTGTGTGTGAGTGTGTGTGTGAGTGTGCGTGTTTGTGTGTTTGTGTTTGTGTGTGTAATAATCAGTAGATGGATCCATATAATTATTTCGTAGGTAGATAGGGGTCGGTAAAACGAAGCTTAAGGTCAAGTTTGATGATTGACCTTCTAGCGACTTTCTACGGTACTACATTGGAACTTATTGTTTATCTCATGCTCTGGACAAACTGTGTTCCCCATTTTTGAGATGTACATAGCTCTTGTTATGCTGATAACACGTATATAGGTACTTTCTACCTTGATCTATAACAACTTGTCAGTCGCCAAGATAGGACTGAATATCGCACAAAACACTGCCAAGGGCTTTCACACACTCACATACATACACACACACGCGCGCGCACACACACACACACACACACACAAACACAAGCACACAAACTCACAAACACATAAACACACACAAACACACACACATATGCGCGCGCGCACACACACAGACACACTCACAGAACATAGATCAAAGGGAGACCAGACAACTTTTTAACCGTTGGACTACATTAAAAGTCATTAAACAAATGTGACACTTGGCACAATACGACCATCATTGTATGTATGAAGGCACGAACATCCCATCTGTCTTTCCTATCACGTTGACTACTCATTTCACAAATATCAGACAGAAGTGAAACTTGTTAGAATACTTTTAAGTTCAATGTACTCGTTAGAATGGAATCTTCGCCTGTTGTAGCGTTACGAGCAGTGCATAAATATACCTAAGCGTTTATACCTCCCCCGGACTCCCCTGGGGGTTGGAAAAGGTAGAACATGACAATAAAGGGGTGATTAATTTGGAAGAATCCGTCTGATTGGCTAACTTGTCTCTTTCTTGGTGAAACATCCAGTCGACTTGTCCTCTACCTTTTCGTTTTTGGTGTGTTTTACGGAGACCAGTATTTTAGGATTTATAACACACTGAGTGTACGTAAGCTGTCCTTGTAACCTTGAAGGTGAAGGACTTGAGCTTCAAGTTCAGTGCACCAGCTTTCTTTCTTTCCCGAAATGTTTTAACAATCAAAGCAGTGACCTCCCCAGCAGGGGTCACAGAGACCCGTCCAAGAGAGGCCCTGACGTCTAGAACAGACGACGGCATTTCTCACAACATGGAGGCAAATTGTCGGCTTTGGGCTGTGTAATCCAGGTTCCATCTGTTTCCGCTAAGGCAGGGGCCGTGGGGGTCCCACTTTGACGCAAAGTTAAGAGGGAGAGGCCGTGACAATGACCTTCGTGCGTGCCTTGAAAAAGGTTACGAGTATGGGACAAATTAAGACTCGGAAAAATACATCTCTCACATCTTGCTGATGTTGGAACAAAAATACACTGAAAATTTTGGCTCGTTTTAAAGACGTAAGCACAGAGATATAAATTCAGATCAGTTTCATCCAACGTACAGAAGAGGATTATGGGTAATGACTTCATGATGGGTAATAAGCACTGACTTTATCAGGCGCTGTTCCCTGATATCAAAATCTAAAAAAATGCCGTTTAATACAGGAGTGGTAGTCATCAATTTCAGCAAATGTAGACAGAGAGGATTATGGGTAATAAGGCAAGATGGGAAATAATACTCAGGACACTGTCCTCTTACCAAATGTTATCTGAGGTCACGGATAGTTACATAAACACGGACAGACGACAAACACAACCCTGGCGCCATCAGACGGATCTTCAAACGTTTGATTTGGCTGTCTTTTTATTTTCTTGCCCTTGTAAAATAAATAAAGCTGAATTTTACACGAACTTCAGCTCAATATGGATCGGATTATGTGGGAGTTTCCAGTTTTACAAAGTCGTGAGAAGAGTAGACCACTTTGACCTTGGACTGAGGTCAGTCAGGCCTATTTTGGGAATGTACATGTATCAAAAGGAATGTATCATTGGGAATGTATTGAGTGGGTATGGTACTATTAAAGTATTTACCAGTTATTTCGAGATAATCCGCCGGTTTCAAGATCGAAGCAACTTCTGGTCACTATATTGGGTCGTCTGTGTTATAAGTCTGCACGGAGAAGTTTTCGATACTTTCTTCAGTCCTCAGACAACAGTTAGATAAAAATGTGGATGCCGTAATTAATTACAAGTGGCTCAAATTGCTTCGATATTGAAACCAGATGACTAATCATAAGTCCAAATAACTGTTAGATAGTTTTTATCTGTAATGCATAAACAACGAATCCAGAGCGCCACACAACGTCATTGCCCCATGTATACTGCATACTAGTATTAGAGTCGTTTGAGGTCGTTTGAGGTGTTTAGGCAGACCCCTTGTAAATGTAGTAGCGGAGAGAAGGTATGTACAATATACAAACCCGACTCATTACGTTTCCAGTGAAGATACATCATTATAGAACCGTATGTTGACATGGCTGGAAAGGAATTTGAAGCAAAGGCACATTTCCTGGCCCTCATGTAACGTAGCCTTGGGCAAATGACCTTCATCATCCCCTAGAGGCTCAAGGTCATATTGGAAGAGAGAGATAATGCAGAACAGGGGTAAGGAAGACTTCGAGGATATCTCTGGCCGGGGGAAGTCTTGAAAATAACGCCCCAAAAATTGTACATAAAGTTCTAAAGTTCGTAAAGGGACAGAGCAAAAACGTATGTTCTTTGTCTCAGCATATCGCCTATCCCTTGGTTACTCGTCCGACTACATTGTGTCATGGTGATAAAAATGATGATCTCTTCGAACGGAACGAGAATAAAAAAAGACACCAGTCTACCCAAGCAGACAATGTCGACGATTTGAATTTTGTAATCTTTTCACATTTTCGTAATGACCAACACTAAAGAAAGTACCGCATATGAAGCTGTGTACAAACTTTTTTTTTTACAATTTTCTTCGACGTGACCGGGTGGTCTGGTAAAGAGTAAGTTTCCACAAGTATTACGTAATATTTTAGGTTATGACAATAAGTACCACTGACATCGACATTTGATGAATTATGATGAGGATTACCTTACGTTTGGTGAAGATGGCAACGGGATGTTATCCAGTGACGGCGATAAATCTTGGAAGGGAAGCAGGGTCTTCACTGGGGACCAATCTTTTCATTTGGAAGCCACTGGTGTAAAACTACCCATCTCTGGTTAAACTTGTGACACACTCTTTTACGTCATTCCTTACCAAAAACCGTAACCCCGACCCATTGCGTGCAGACCTGGGCTGGGAACGGGGCCAGGATGACTAGGTCGCTAACCAGACATAGACTGTTGTGTCCTCAGGGACATCCATGCCCCGGTGCCCCCTCCCAACATCAAATATCTAAAACAAATCTACATCCTTGCAAAGGGGGGGGGGGGGGTATTGTTTTGGCCGTGTCTGTCTTTTTGTATGATTTTCTAATATTTGTTGTCAGTATAACGGGGAAAAAAACTGCTGAATGGATTGTGATCTTATGTGCCATGTAAGTAGGTCTAAGGAAGACGAAGTCAATGTCGATCGTAGTCACCTTGTGGCTATCCTTGGTACTGCAGCAAAACAGACAGTTTTGGTATCTCTTGTCCTGGCTTTTCTATTCGAACTCTATTACACATAAAATGCATAATATACAATAACTATATATCGTTTCTGAAGGCTCGAGCCTGAACCCGATGTTGGCTGCGAGTGGGCTAACAACCATTGAGATAACGCTGACAAGTCTTCTTTTAGTCGGGCGTAAAGTATGATAGAGCGTAAATTCAAGACTACAAATTGATCGCTAACAAAGCAAAATAGCGGAGCCGTAAAACTTAAGATAAAAGCCCAACTAAGTGTCTCACATTATGAGGTGTCTCGTACTACAGGATCGATGGTTTCTGTTTGATGAATAAGGGTGTAAATCCTTATCTAAACACCTCAAACAACCTCAAACGACATTTCGCGATATCGCAGTAAGCCGAACTTGATGAATGGTTCGGTTACAATAGCGACACTCTTGCACAAACTCCTAACAAGCGGCAAGAACACAGTCATCCATCCTCGCAGATAGCGGAGCTCGGCGCGTTATTGGCATCATAAATCACGGACTGTTTCTCGGGTCTGCCTAAACACCTCAAACAACCTCAAACGACTCTAATATGTAGTATACATGGGGCAACGACCTTGTGTGGTGCTCCGGATACATTGTTTTTGTATTTATAGATTTAAAAAAAAACCAGCAAGTCCTAACTATTTTTCAGTTATTTGGAGTAACAGTTATTCACCTGGTTTCAAGATGGAAGCAATTTGAGGCTGAAAAATACATAGTATGCAAGTATCATATCAACAATGATAGAATTGTGCAATGTTATAATCTATGAGCCAATTATGATTGATTACAACATCCACAGTTTTATTTCACTGTCGTCTGTGGACTAAAGAAGGTATCGAAAACTTCTCCACGTAGACTCCTAACACATACGATTCAATATGGCGACCAGAAATTGCGTCGATCTTGAAACCGGCGGATTAACTCAAAATACATGGAAAATACTTAGGACTTGCTGCATGTTTTTAATTTTTTTTTGGATAAATTCATAAACAATGTATCCAAAGCAATACAAAGTTGTTGCCTCTTGTACATTACGTATCAAAGCCATTTTAGGTCGTTTGAGCTGTTTAGGCAGACCGTAAAGCTAACCACTTATTTCGAGCGCTGGTTATTCGTGATGACTTTTGCGGAGGATGTTCGAATGGCTTAGGGCACAATAACCTGCTGACAGCGGTAGCGTGTGTTGCCAACGTCCCCATTTGGTAACGATCAAGATAATTAATTCCCAAGGGACCACGAAGATGGACCAAATCTAGAGCTGCGCTCAAGATGTATCTAAAGCCTGGAAGTATGAAACTTTGCAAAATGACTTTGACAATGACCGATGGAGAACTGTAATGAAACAAGAGTGTTTCGCATCTGGTTTTTGTTGTAAGTTTGTAAGCTTTTAAGTGACCGAGAAGTTAGCTACGCAGATGTTACACTTTCGATTAATGTCCATCAGGTGCTGACAAAAACCAAACGCTGTCGGCTATTGCAACAACCTGATGTTAGTCCTTGGACGAGCAAGAAGTGTAGAGTTAGATTTCTTATACCAGATGCCTCTAGTTTATATTCTGACGTCAAAACGGCTTCCAAAAAAAAGAAGATATCAGCGTTTATGTCATTGGTCCGCTGGAGACTTTTTGAGTACGTATCATAAATGTTTCTCATCGATTATCATAAATCATAAATGGTCCTCAGTCGCACAATTACACCAGTTGATAATTCACTCCAAATAACACAAGTTGTTAAAAGTGTTAATGTTATATCTTACCAAAAAGGCTATTGTAGCATTTCCTCGTACATTATGAAGAAATCATGGCGATCAGTCAACCCCTTTTCACATATTCTCCTTTGAAGTTTGAAACTGGCTCCTGTAGAGTGCTAGTGTAGTTTTTAAAAAAGTAGGTGGGGCCCAAACCTATTTTCCCTGCCAAGGGCTATCTGCCACTCAAAAATCATAACCATAGCTTGTTCAGAACACAATGTATCAAAACCTAAAGTCATTTGGATTTCAAAAATTATTTAGCTAACTTCCTAGAAGACGTTTAATACATTAGAGTTACGTGATTGTCTATATATATATAACACTGAATATTCTGAACTTTTAAAGGTCATGGCGTCTGGATAACAAAGTGTGCGTTACTTTAATTACATAAATTTCATAGGAGAAGCCGTCGACGGGAAAATGAGAGCTAATTGACTACTAAAAATTACATAGTTACTTTTCTACAAGGCTTGAAAACTCTTGGGATATGCATATGACGAATGTCAGGTATCTGGAAATCCCCCTTATGTGGGAAGTCGTAGTTCATAACTTTGTCGCTAGATGTCGTCTGTTGCTTTTAAATTTGTGCTTAATCGTTGATATTATACTTTTTAATGTCATTTATATTAATGTATACATGTATTGGGTGATAATAGACAATATACAGCAATTCTTGATATCTAGTTTAGGTTTTAAAGTACTGTAAATGCAGTGCATGGTGCTACCGCGAAATTAAAACCACCGCGAAAAGTCCATTTTCCCGCTACCGCGAAATTAAAACCCCACGAACTTAAATGCATTTACAGTATATTATTTTTTTAGTTTCTTCGAATCCACGTCCGAATCGGATGCTACGTTCTGTGCAAAGACTAATCGCCGGCTAAACGCCAGCTAGGAATCGAGGGCCGAATCGACGGCCTGCTTCGGGTTGGTCCACCACACATTCTAAATCAAATGTAGACATAAAACAGTCGACAGTGGCAATCTCACAGTGTCTTGTTCACAGACAAGCACACATACACACATAACCTTCTTGGCTATGGTAACAGCATTATGTAAATAAAGGAAGAAGCGCTTGAAATATTGAGATCCTGGCACCAGTTTATATGACTTTCCCATATGAGTAATTTCGTTATTCTACCTCTGGTCGGTAGACGGAGTGACTGTGCAGCACTTGGCCGTGATTCAAAACAATACGCGGCCTGTCAAAAGCGTCACCTTTCGGTTCTTGTCCCTATTGCACCTCCTCGACTCAAGTCATATTCGTGACCATTGCTAAAATCACACTGTATAGATGAGTAAAACGTTCAAAGACCTTGGTAAGCATAGAGATTTGACTGAATTTTAAGACTCTTTAAATTCATATAAGACCTGGTCTTTTACACATGAGCGTCACTGCGTACAAGATGAGAGAAACCACAAACCACCAGAGAAGGGTACCAAAACACGCATAAAACCCTACATCTGCTCAGAGATGATATCCAACATCTGCTTGGAGATTATATGTGACTACTAAGGGAAATATTCTGTAAAAAACGGAGGGGGAAGCTTTTTCTTATTAGTTTTAACGATTCATTTGCAGAGGTCTTTGCAATTAACTCTCTTAAGACTTGTTATCCCCGGTTTCTATCGCATCCACCCCTATTACTATGCATGGAGCTCTCCTGACAACACTAACAAGGTGCAGTTAATCTGAGCAAATTGTGGAGATTCTCACTAAAGCCGGCACTGTCAGCTCTTTAATAGTTTACGTGATCTGTTTCCTTCCGAGAGACACGCAAGGGCACCTCATTCTGGGTGACCTTCAGCACAAATACGATTGGGATGGACGGAAGGAAGGACGGAAGGAAGGAAGGAAGGAAGGAAGGAAGGAAGGGAGGAAGAAATTAAGGAAGGAAGGAATAGGTGGATGGATGGATGGATGGATGGATGGAAGGAATGAAGGATGGAAGGAAGGAAGGAATGGGTGGATGGACGGATGGAAGGAAGAATGGAAGGAAGGAAGGAAGGAAGGATGGAAGGAATGGGTGGATAGATGGATGGAAGGATGGATGGATGGATGGATGGAAGGAAGGAAGGAAGGATGGATGGAAGGAAGGATGGAAGGAAGGAAGGAAGGGAGGAATGAATGGATGGATGAATGAATGAATGAATGATTCATTGAATGAACGAATGAATGAATGAATGAATGTTGTTTTAGAGGTTCGGCTCCGGCTGTTTTCTACGTAAATTTATACATTTTCGTTATGTCTTACAGGAAGCTCTGCTTGGAGAGTATTCCTTATATACATCGTCTATTTTAGTCATTGGCTCTGCCAAATCTTCATCTGTTATTCCAAAAAGCGCTCCATTTTATAGAGAGAAAAAGACAGAAATGTTCCCACTGAATTGCAAGCCGTTTCCAAACCTCTATTGCAAGCTACAGTGTTTCTGTCTGCGTGTCAACAAATATTGTTACCTATTATAAACGCAGCGAAGTAAATTCGTTTATCTGAATAGGAAACATGTGATATTCCTACACGTATAAGAAACATGTGATATTGCAACTATAAGAAACATGTGATATCACTATAGGTAGAAGAAATGCAAACAAAACAAGCCAGAAATATGGAGGAACATATTAGAGCGAATGTGTATTTCCCCAAAATGGCTTACAAAAATGACTTCAAATTTTTATGGTTCTTTTTCAAATGCTTATTGATTGACCCTCGTTTATCTATTTGTAGAAACTAGAACGTTCTTGACATTCTTTCATTGCCATAATGCATGTCCAGATACTTTCTTAAGACACTTTCTTAAGACACAGTGTCTGAACTTCCACTAAAGACGATCACATGTTCCTTGGCCTCCCGTCTCTACCTAAACTCAGGTCTCAGATTTATCTCCTACCATTGACGTAAGCACAATACATCAGTCCCATCATTCAACTCGAACGGCAGTTAATCCGACCCAATCAAATCACCGAGGGTCGTCAGCAGGCCCAAGAGTGACGTCTGTGTCCTATCGGAAACGTGATTAGATTTGCCACGCTCCGATTGGTCCAACCCAGACAGGTGGAAACCTAATTACTGAAATCATTCGTCTCTTACAATCAAATAAAGGAAACGACATCTCGTCCCATCTAATCACTGCATCAGGTTATTGGATAGAGTCTAGCTCAATGAGTCCCCGATCATTGTGTAGAAGTACTCTAGACATCACCCTGGCAGGGCACACGCAGTCATACTCACGGCAATACCATCTATCTAAGTCACAGGGAGGTCCTAAGGTGAACAGAGAGATGGCTTCTTTCCATTAAGGTTCATGTGGTTATCAAAGGACGGACGTACCTCAATACAGTAATGGATATTACTTCTACCGTTATGCTTACAATGTTTCAGAAGAAAATGTGTTCTCAAGTTGCACTCCAGTCGTATTTCAAAGACGAGCTTAATTCACATTTGTAGAGGATCAAAAGGTTAATGCTTTTCTTTTATCAAAATCGTGGTCTTACGGATTGAACCGTACAGAAACAAAGGAGTGTAAGGATGTACGCGAAGGGTAGTTACAGTTACCTGGCACTAGCTTTTAAGCAATGGATCAGGACTGTGTACGTTTCGGGAAGCACGTAAGCCCACTGTAGTCAGTCAAAGTCCTTCCCGCGACTGATGGCGCATAGGGCGGCGCCCATCTCCATTTCAGGAGCCCGGGGCCACACAACTTTGTGCAATCACTACAGCAGGGGGCTAGTCCACTGGTAGTAGTGTGTGATCAACTTCCATACTCTTTCCGAATGCTGAGTGCTAAGCATCCAGAGAAAGCAGCATGTACCATTTTTAAAGTCTCTGCTGTGACTCAGCGTCACTAGAATGAACTGGCAGAACAATTCAATACAAGTACAGTTAACTAGAAAAAAATTGGTTGAGCATGTCAATTGATTAACTCCTAAGGATCGTATGCAAATTCACTCAAATTTGTTTCCTTGCTGTTTCAGTAGCAGGGTGTAATCTACAGGGAAGACTTGCTACCCCCTCTCCTTTAATTTTACCAAGGATCTCCGTGAACACAGGCTCCCCATTTTAATTCCCTTCCGAAAGACTAGGTGCATCCACAGCCGATATACCCTACCAATGATTCAGCCGGGATCTCACAGTTACTAAGTGGAACCAGGAATTCAACTGTGTGGCTGCTACCAGTTGAGCTACAGGGACATCCCCATTGAACCAAGTAGTAAGTGATACAGTGAATAAGTAAATACGCAATGTTGCTGGTCTCTTGAGACCTACCTCATAGATTAGTCTGAGGTTGTATAATAATCGGTACAGAAGAATACAGGACTGAGTTGGTCACAGAAGAAAAGTGTGCATCAGAGTTCCTGTAGTTACAAGGATTAAATGTATTGAAGACAACTTACTGCGTACTGTGAGTGGTAGGAAGATAAACCTGGAGACGTCCTCGCATACGACAAATGCTCAGTGCACACACATTTTGGCCAGTTTTCTGTCACAAATGTATAGATACAGGATATATATACACGTGTACAGTAAACTCAGGTAGTATATATTTAGAAAAGACGAATCTTTCAAGCTAACCGACCAATAACCACCTTGTATTCTGTGGTGCAGTTGTACTGCAATAGCCCTCTAACGTGTTTATGAAACCTTTGTTCCACGCACTCTAAAAACGGCATCATCTAAGTTTACTCAACAAAGCGCAACGAGAAATAACTGTCCTCTCTCACGCAATACCAATAATAACTACTCTGTATTCGTCGCTTCGTCGCTTTGTGGCTGTGTAGTTTATTTGGGTATAGTTGCTCTGATTGTTGATACTCAGTATTGATGTGAGGTGCGCAATGGTTTGGATCATGAATTCGCTAAATGTTGGAAAACAAGTTCAAAGAACTCTGAGCTGCATAATGAGCCATGAGCACGTCCAAAGAAGGATATCTATTTACGCGTACTAACCGAACCGAAATATAGAACAAGACCACTTTTCCAAAGGTCACATTTCCAAACCGGGGCCCGACCGGGCAGCTTTCGGGAACAAAAAAAAAAGACTACACAAAACGTAAGAAGGTGAATCATGGGCTCTAGGTATACAATTTTGTTTTCGCTTCCTAAAACAGCCCGACCGGGCCCCAGTTTGGAAATGTGACCCTATCATAAGAGTGCGAAGATACTTGGAGTCGTTGACTAGAAACATCGCAGGGGCGCATTTTGGTTAACCGTGAAGAAGTCTATTATTATCTCTTTCCCAATTTATAAATGTATTTCACTTTGAGGTTGACAAGATTTCCAAAACCCCTGATCTGGTCCTAAGATGTAAAGTGACAAGTATTCTACCCGGCCATTGGCTGGAAAATACGCTGCCAACAAAAGTTAACCATCCTTGCGTCTTCGCAGGAGGTTCTCATAGGCCGAGGAGCGTACGTTTGCTCACGTTCACACACGTTTGTTCATGTTTTTATTCACATTCACATACGTTTGCTGGCGTTTAAACACGATTGCTGACGTTCACAAACGTTTCTTCACGATCACTCACGTTTGTTCACGTTCACACACGTTTGCTCGCCTTCACTCACGTTCACACACATTTGCTCGCGTTCACTCACGTTCAAACACGTTTGCTCGCGTTCACTTACGTTTGTTCACGTTTACACACGTTTGTTAAAGTTCACACACGTTTGTTCACGTTTGTTCACGTTCACACACGTTTGTTCACGTTCACAAACTTTTGTTCACGTTCACACACGTTTGTTCACGTTTACACACGTTTGTTCACGTTTTCACACGTTTGTTCACGTTCACACACGTTTGCTCACGTTCACACACGTTTGCTTGCGTTCACACACCTTTATTCACGTTCACGCACATTTCCTGACGATTACACACATGTACATGTGTTTGCTTGCGACTGACACTCTGGGAGTTGGTCACATGCTGACCAGCAGCTTTATAGTTTGTTGCAAAATGTCTCTGCTCCTAAAATAACCGGGTAAGTAAACAAAGGAACATGTTTTGAACATTTGGGTGTAACATTCCACTGAGCAACGTAAGGCCAAGAGCGCATATCAAACCCAGTTCAATTAAGGACGACAATGTGGTTTTCCATTTGTGAAAGTTCGAGCAGATGTAGATACATTCATAGGGCTCCTAAGAAGGCTACGTGTGAGGCATTTCTGTTTGTTTGTCATGATCATGTGCTGCTCTCTGATTACTACGGGGTTTTGGCTGCTACCAGGGTATTGGCACTAGACTAGCATAGACGGTTGTCAGAAATATTTTAGTAAAATGGGAAAACTGATGTACAACCAGAAAACAGTGCGGAACAAAAACAAGACCAGCTACCAGGATCTGGGCACTAGCCTAGTATAGACAGTTTTATAAAACGTTACAGGAAGATGGGAAAACTACTGCACAACCAGAAAACAGTGCAAAACAAAACAAGACCAGCTACCAAGTCTACTATGAGGGCTAGAATGAGACGAAATGTTTGTGGTATATAATATAAGTGATTCATTGAAGCCTGGAGGTTCATCTTTACTCCCCTGTCCTTCATGAAATCTGGGATGAGCTCTGTTGAATTACGTATACCTTATATCGAGTCTGTGCATCATTTCTCACATCTAAAGCAGACGCACGCCTGATAAATGTTCTAGATTATTGGTCCGAAATTGAAAAGTTCTCTGCACCACCCTGTGTGATATAGTCGTTCATTGTTGTTGAGATTACTTCATAAATCACTACCGCCAGACGACAGCGGTGATCAGAGTGTCTGGAAAAGGTAATGCTAACGGATGGTAGAATCTTCTTGTAGGTTTGTACAAGGAGCTTTTATCTTGGTTTGTACGTGTGTGTATGCCCGCGCGTGTGTGTGTACGTGTGTGTACATGTGCGTGTGTGTGTGTGCGTGTGTGCGTGTGTGTGTGTGTGTGTGTGTGTGTGTGTGTGTGTGTGTGTGTGTGTGCGTGTGTGTCAGACACTTGTTTCTTGTCCAACGCATGAAAAGACATTAAAGTACACAAGATGTATCGAGTTTTTCGTTTCCTCAAACAGCCCGGCAATCTTTTCAAATAGTTCAAAATGTTCAAGTCGACCTATATGAGGAATATCGCACATAGAAGCTGATAAGGGGGTGGGGGTTATGGGATGGTGCAAACCGTGAGAGACAAATGGGCGATATCGCAGTAAGCCGAAGTTGATGAATGGTTCGGTTACAACAGCAGCACTCTTGCACAAACTCCTAACAAGCGGCAAGAACACAGTCATCCATCCTCGCAGATAGCGGAGCTCGGCGCGTTATTGGCATCATAAATCACGCACTGTTTCATTTCTCTACATTGCACCATAATGATTCGTTTCTACAGATGGCACCCACGCGTGCATCAATTTTAGTCTGTTTCCCGGGTCTGCCTAAACACCTCAAACGACCTCAAGCGACCGCAACCAAACTCAAATGACTCTAATATGCAGTGTACATGGGACAACGACCTTGCGTTGCTCTGGGTTTACATTGTTTATGGATCTATAAATTTAAAAACGCAGCAAGTCGTAACTATTTACCAGTTATTTGGAGTTAGTAGGCTGTTTTCAAAATCGAGGCAATTTTCGACTTAGTATACAACTATCATAAGTAGACAATGATAGAATTGTGCTATGCTGTAATCTATGAGCCACTTATGATTCATTACAACACCCACAGTTGTATCATTCAACCTCCTTGGTTCTATCGTACTGTCGTTTGTGGACTGAAGAGGGTATCGAAATCTTCCAATACACAGACGATCCAATATGGCGACCAGAAATCTTTATCCCCTCTGCACCCCAAAACTGATACAAGAGTGCAAAAAAAAATCAGACAATGTATGAAGAGTTACCTTTATTCGGTAGGATTTCTAACATATAACTAGGCCATTGCACCAAAACCGGTGCAATGGCCTAGTGGGTAGAGTGTTCGCCTTGCATTCGGTAGGTCGTGAGTTCAAACCCCGGCCGAGTCATACCAAAGACTTTAAAAATGGTACATGCTTCTTTCTCTGCTTAGCACTCAGCATTCGGGAAAGAGTATGGAAGTTGAACACACACCACTACCAGTGGACTAGCCCCCTGCTGTAGTGATTGCGTTGTGTGGCCCAAGGGCTACTGAAACGGAGATGGGCGCCGCCCTATGCGCCATCAGGCGCGGGAAGGAACTTTGAACTTTGACTTTCTAACATATCGAATGTTAAAAGCAATGCATGGCAGGTGTTTTTGCGGCGTCTAGTTGTCTCAGAGACGTCTTGGCAACCGACGTCTGGAGTTAAAAGTAACGACCCAAAATAATACCTTTTATTATAAAGATTCCCATCATACAAACTGCGATAAAGAAGAATGTGGCATACTTGTCTAGACTGTGAATAATAAATGAATATAAAAATAAATAAATACAAGTTCTTGCCAGAGGGCTGCTTGCAAAAAAATGACAGAAAATGACATAAAGGCAATGGTAAACAGTATAGTAAGCAACTAATCTGGTCTAAATTCTAACGCTTAACTGCATCGTATTGGATTTGACTTCTTTTTCCGAGATAAGAAGACGAATAATCCCATCCTTTCTGTAATGTGTGGGTTTTGAGATGTTAAGAGGAGGGCAGTTTTCTTTCTGTCTGTAAGCGTGGAAAGTTTAGGACGGAATTTGGTGACCTCTTTGAATAATTGTTTTTTTTCTTATCATCTAATAATATCCCGACTCTGCATTTTTCCTATCTGCTTTAAACATAGCGTGCATTGCATGATAAAGGGAGGCACCAGGGTGATAAATTCAATTTGCGAACATTTGGCTTATCTTATCACCCAGCCTGAAGATCTTAGTCAGCCCTCACTGCCGATGTACTTATTTATCATTGTGCAGACTTATTGGTGGCATCTCACTGCACTTGGGGTACCGGTGCGGCACTGTGGGGTTCGTTCACTGCGGCACTGTTGTTATTTTCGCCGCTTTTTTTTTATAATTTAGGTATTGCATGATACGCAAAATACACAAAACGTAAGAAAATTCGATCTTTATCTCGGAAATTCGTTGAGTAATCTTTCGAACCCCGCAGTGCCGCACCGGTGCCCCAAGTGCAGTGAGATACCACCTTAAGGATGTACATTGCACATACTGCCTGTAAACTACATGTACATTCAATTTGTACACATTTGTTGATTAGCTTGTTAAGTCAAATTGTCCTTAACACCATAACTTTTGACAGCGCATAGAGTCTTGCCTTTGTAACTGTCCTCAGTTGACGTGGAATAAGTTGGTAATTTGATTTTTTGGGAAACTGATGAAATTAAGAAAACCACGCGTGAACCGTTTATCTATTCAGTGGATACATTAGCCACTATGTCGTTAAAGACACCCACTCCCTACAGATTTGCTCTTAATGAATGGAATCCACACTTTGTTGTCTAACAAGCGCACTTTATATCCATTAATTTACTATTCTACGCACTAGAGACGAGCGTATTTTTCTCCACTGCTCTGCATCGAATGACAATTCTCGTTATTTTCCAGTACGTAGTGTATTCTTTTACATGTGCTCTGTGGAATTACAGTGATTGATACAGTCCTTCATCTCATCTGTTTTAATCTTATAAACTATTTATAGACCATGCTTCTACTTTTACTGAGAGCAAAGCTAAAATGAGTATTTTCTAGTTGATAGATACATCAATAACAGTATGACGAAATTTAGCACCTCGTCGGTCTTTGTTCTTGACAAGAACTATTCTTTTGTCGTTAATCATCATCGAAGATGTCTGTTGACGTTAGACTACCAATTTGTTAGACTTGCAGGAGCAAACATTATGTGTGATACAAATGAAGGGCTGACGTCAGAGTTGCGTTGCGCAGTACAGTGCCCAAAATGGACTTAAAATCCTTGAAAATCCTTTTTTCCTTGAAAATTTTTGCCGACTTTTTCATTTAGAAGGGACAGGTAGGGCCTAATCTTTTCTGTTTGGGTCAAAATTTGTTCAGTTTAGCAGTTTAGCTGGTGTCAGGACAGGTTTGAGTTGCTACCGGTTGTATCAGGAGGGAACAGGGGTCAAAGGTGAGGTTTCTTTCATAGGGTGAGCTTTTCTCGGAGAATGAAGCGAACAACCCCCTGTTTTCTTTGAATGTTTATAAACTAGACCCAAGTGACTTTCTGGTGGAGAAGAATGATTAAGATTGAAATATGGGTTAGTACTTTTTTAAGCCTTCATTCAGTGTATTATAACATGCTTGCCAATGGACAGCCCTAACTTCGATGTCTGACCTGAAATTAGCTCCAGGCAGGCTTTAGAGTTAACGTGTACACTGGATCGGGACAGAACATCCGCAGTAAAGAACATTAATTCTGTGGCTTAATGCATTTACCTATAAGACTGTTTTTGCTCATGGTAGACATTATTGCTTTAAACAGAGAATTTGCAAATGGGATAAGTTGAACGTTGGCACCCACTAACTATTCCCGAGTCGTTTATGATTATGCTCAAGTTATTGAAACCGATTGGAGCATACCAAATCACTAACTTTTAACTCTCTCTCCGATTGGAGCATACCAAATCACTAACTTTTAACTCTCGCTCTCTCTCTCTCTTTCTCTCTCTCTCTCTGTCTCTCTGTATCTGTCTCTGTCTCTCTCTGTCTCTCTCTCTTAAAGTTTTTCATACTTGTTAAGTTAACTGATGAAAATCAGGAAATTAATGAACTACAAAATGTAGTTGCTTTGTAATGGAAATTGACCGGAAGATCACAAATATCAACAGACATATGTTGAAGCACAAAAATAAGTCGGCGAAGATGTAAGTATGACATTTTTCCTAGTAGATGCCAAGAAATATGTGCCTTTATCTTAGTCTAGAACAAATCCTGCTTTACATAAAGCCCCCTGTGGGGTAATAAGGGATATTTTAAGCGTTACTTATTGCCCTGGCACCAGATCAAGAAATGCTACTTGATTGAATTTTAGATGAAGAAACATCATTGGATGGTTTGTCACAGTCAAACTCTTCAATATAAACGTTCTTTCGGTATTGCTGTCATCTACACTTTGGCACACGTGAGGATATATATATTTAGCTTGACATCTATTCAATTATATTAACGACCGTTTATGATATATACTTTTAGCTGAAGGCTGTCTTATCATCGACTGATCTTTGTGGGTTGATGCACATCTTCAATTATATTTTCCACCTACGTATACTCAAAGTTAAGCAATCACTCCTTAAAAGAATGGAGGTATATTTTTAGGCTCCGTCTGTCTAAATCTGTCTCTCTGTCTGTTTCTCTGTCTGTCTATTTCTGTGTGTCCGTATGAGTGTGTGTGTGTGTCTGTGTGTGTGCATACGTGTGTGTGTGTGTGTGTGTGTGTATACGTGTGTGTGTATGTGTGTGTGTGTGTGTACATACGTGTGTGTGTGTGTGTGTGTGTATACGCGTGTGTATACGCGTGTGTGTGTGTGTGTGTGTGTGTGTGTGTGTGTGTGTGTGTGTGTGCGTGTGTGCATGTATTCAGAGCTATAATCTACGAATCTCTGCACGGACTGTGATGATAGTTGCATGTGGGTGCTGTGAACGCAATGGTCGGTTTTGGGCCTCCTGACGCCTGGCCTTAGTACTGCGCCATATTTGTCGGTTTTCACACCCTTTGCATGTCCTGTGGTCATGTTGGAGTTGTTCGATTTCTTGTTGCTCATTTGATTAGATTTTCTGTAATTGCTCATTCGTTATGTCATTTTCTCCACTGGTCCTGCCAAGTTCATGCCGTGATTCCGGCTCACACATCAGACCAGAGATAACCGCACAGCTGAGGTCTCGGTACGTATTACGTCTCTGTCAGAGTCTGGATTCATCAGCCAGATCGGTGACAACTAATCGATTTAGCATTCTAACTGAGCGTTCGTCTCCTGATCTCTATGTCAAGTCTAATTTATACTATCTGGCTAAATTATTCATGAAGATTCAAACTTCTTTTTCAGTGTGTACGTTTTTTAAGATATGAGTTCAAATATTACATCAATATTAATATACACTCACGATTCTACGCCATGGTACATCTTAATGCATGTACTTTCCTGAGTTCTGAAAACGAATAGTTACTGATACTTGAGCTACAAGTCGTAAGCATTGTCTTTCTACAAAACATGTTGAGGCAGTGATAACTATACTCCAATAAGTTTAGTTCTGCCTTCAGGTGGACTTTCACTGCGCTTGGGGCACCGAGATAAAGAACGAACTTGCTTACGTTTTGTGTATTTTGTTGTCTTCTAAGTCATACTTTTACGTATTACGCGATATCTAAATTATTAAAAATCGCGAAAATAGCAAATAATACCGCAGTTAACGAACCCCACAGTGCCGTACCGGTGTCTCAGGTGCAGTGAGATACCATCTTTACGCCGGTTGACAACTACATGTATGCTTTATTCTACTTCTACGTTAGTGCGCATTGATTTTGTCTCTAGTAATTAGTGGAAAGGATATGTATGACTTTTCTCTCGGCTGCGCTACGTGCACAAGAGCACGCTTATGTACCGTGGTACTATTAAATTACGTTCGTTCGTTTGGTAAGAGCCCAGTGGCACATGGGGCAGCAAGTTTCCTTGCAGTAGCAGTGCATATTTTTTTACAGTAAGTGGTTGCTAGCCCTTTTACTTGCTCGGGATACCTCCTCAAACACGGGACCCCCATTTTATGTCCCTTCCGAAAGACAGAAATCAAAATACCCATGATTGAACTGGG
Organism: Branchiostoma floridae; assembly: GCF_000003815.2. Taxonomy (NCBI): domain Eukaryota; kingdom Metazoa; phylum Chordata; class Leptocardii; order Amphioxiformes; family Branchiostomatidae; genus Branchiostoma; species Branchiostoma floridae. The sequence goes on along the minus strand of NC_049988.1, from coordinate 8,600,163 downwards.
ACCTCCAGTTATGCTTACTAGTCACATTTCCAGACCGGGGCCCGGCCGGGCAGCTTTTGGGAACAAAAAGTATGATATAAAAGACGCCAAAATGCACAAGACTTAAAAAGAATAGCCTTGGGCATTACTAGTATTTGTGTACAATTTTGCGGATACATTTCTATTCTCCGTTTCCACAAACAGCCCGGCCGGGCCCCGGTTTGGGAATGTGACATTAGCCTAGCCGACTACTTGGAACAAGTAGCTCGGCTGTGACTGTGCGAGGCTGCCGTACCAGTTGAGCTACAGGGACATCCCCTGCCAAGAAAGGCGGCTGATCTTTAATAATCCGTTCAGCGGTCCTGTCAGATCATACATCTGTGCAGTGATTGTTCATAAAGCAATTACGTGCCTGTACTGGTGATATCGATTAAAACGTACGTACCTACACAAGGTTAACGCTTCCGAGTTATCCATGCGTCTCAAATGTCATCATCTATTCTCAGCATCCGCTGACATTTATGATCTTATCCTGATTTATTCGATTGTAAAAAAATGTGGGTTATTTGTCATGCCGGATCAGTCATCTGTATCTATATCTGTGTCTCTATATAGCCGGTATAATTGTCCTTCAGTGTAACACATCAGCTTCGCAGACATGCGGCGCGGCAGCAGCTGGTTGTATTACACCGTCAGACCTGTAAAAGCCAACTTTTGGACATATATTATACAATTAGCTGTAGGCGCCGTTTAAGCTATCTGGTACATTACCAGATGGCGACTCTTCAATAGTTCTAGGGTAAGCGAGTTTTTATCATTTTGAACACCTCGGCTCTGCGTTGATAATTCTAGTACTTGAAGGCATGACTATGTCTTGTACTCTTCTGAGCTGGCATTGACTAGATGTCTAGTAGTCGATACAAAATACGGCCACCAGTTTATTAGTCATTTTGTACATCATGCATAGTGTTGACATTAGATGTACAATCCTGGTACATGTATCAGTTCTGTTGATTGGATTATCATAACATGCACTATCATTGCAGTTCACACTAAGAGTGGTATCTCACTGCACTTGGGGCACCGGTGCGGCACTGCGGGGATCACAAAATTACTCATGGAAAGTTAAGTAGATAAAGAGCCAATTTTCTTACGTTTTGTGTATTTTGTTGTCTGCTAAGTCATGCTTTTACGTCTTACGCAATTTCTAAACTATACAAAATCGGCGAAAATAACAAAACGGTGTTACGAACACCGCAGTGCCGTACCGGTGCCCCAAGTCCACCTTATTAAGAGTGGCAAACTTTCTCGTAAAGCTTGTGTGTCAATCATAACTTTAGACCAATCATAAAGCTTCCAAATTAACGCAATCACTTTGCTTGTCCTAGTTGTAGACAACTGGAAAATTTAGTATGCCGCCCAACTCTGCACAGATGACTGAAAACTTATGATTTGTCATTTGCCGCTCTACTTGTGACCGTATCAACATTAATTCTTTTATATCTATAGCTACTGTCAGAACGCTCATACTTAATGACAGTTTCTGACATTAATTGATAGGCATACAACACGTAACATTCATCTTCAGAAAATCCATAATGACTTGAATATGTTGTATATAATCACCAATTAACTTTGGCAGACTATAATTTGTATTTCTGACAACGTTAAATGTTTCAGTCTATAGTTACGCTTTATACATCTAGATTACGTATCGTGGAAAGTTAATGCCTTTATTATTCCTTCCACTATCTTCACTGTCACTGATGTTTTATATTCCGTAACGTTGTAGTTATACCAGGAGTTAAATTATTCATAACGTTACATTCTATACAAGACTGTCTCCTAGGTGTAGAATGATGACAACAGATATAACTCACGGAAGGGATCAAACGTACTGATGATAAAAGACCTTTTTATTTCTCTTATCAGGCCATTACGTCTGTGTTACTATGACTAATGTTTCTTATCGACTCCCATCTTGACAGGTCCCTTTGAAGCTTGCGGCAACTGAGTTATGTTACGTTTATATGGGGCATTAGGTTTCTGGTGTATGTTGAAGAAGATGTGTTTGTGGATGTAGGAAGAGATAAGAAGACGTTTAACCAAGTTAATGTTTGCCAGGTTATCTTTCAAGATGAATATCACATTACTTTTGAATGATTTACGATAAATGCTCCCTGAATAACATCTCTGTATATTGATGTTTCTGACTTCTGTCTCTGCTGACTGACTTTTTGTCTGTGATGTCGTTTCTATTCATTCCTTAAGATAGAACGTTAAAAAACTTAAACAGAGGTCCTGTGTTTTAGGACAGTCACACCTCGAGCCCGATAAAGAACCCACCACACCCAGTAAAATGATATTTTTGAAGTACAATGCTTAACTTTCTTCCAACACAAAGGTATACGCGGATCGGATTTTTAACGACAACTGTCGCCTTCTTCAGGATCGATACTTCACTCCAGATCGTAAACTCGAGAGAGTTACGGACACGTGATCTTTCTAACACGTGATCTTGCGGATTCGTGACGTCAGCAATTGGTCAAATGTGCCAAGAAGTTTGTAACGCCCACCGTCTCTGTTCGTGATGGCTGGAGTGCCCTGATGTATATGAATACTGGACACTGAGCAGGACTTTGTAAGTGGTATAAAGGATGCCATATACATTGGGGCAATACCGGTATTATGATAACTTCCATCACAGATGAGCTTCCACGATGAAAATAATAATAATTTTAGTTTGGTTCTTAGGTTGGAGTAAGACAAGTCATAAGTCATATATGGATCCAGTTAAGGCATATATGGATCCAGTACATATACACAAGACGAATGTGATAAATTTAGCACACATTGAATACGTCTAATACGTCAAACTAGTCCCCGTGTTCCCAAGAACTAACAATAGTTCTGAACTTGGTTCTTAACGTGGTCGGTGCGTAGGCTGTGTAATTTAGTGCTGTCTTATCAACTTTTCATTCGTGCTTAATATAGTACACTGGCAATAAACTCGTAGAATGATTCGCAAAAGTGTCACCGCTTGAACTGTTGATATCTTTAGTGTGTAAAGAAAGCTGTCCATTGCAAGCTAGGAAAAGTGACACTCTTAAAAAAAAACAATTAACGTTGATGACACACGCCCCTACATAGTATTATTTGATCGGGATAAAATGTTTGATAAAATGACGAATGGTTGTAGGAGGAGATCGTAAGGGCACATGCACAAATAACGTAAAACAATAGGAGTAACTCAACAATATCCTTTAAATGCTCTTGTCATGTGTGTTCATTTTAGTTCACAACATGCCGATAAAGTCGACATTTTTGTTGGTTAGGTACGTGTTATTCTTCTGATGTTAGGCTAGCGTTTCCAAACCTGGACCCGGCCGGGCTATTTGTGGAAACCCGAAAAATAGAAATGTATACGTAAAATATACACAAATAATGCCCACGACTGTTCTTTTTACGTCTTGTGCAGTTTGGTGTCTTTTATGTCATACTTTTCGTTCCCGAAAGCTGCCCGGCCGGGCCCCGGTTTGGAAATGTGACGTTAGCCTAAGTCGTGCTCGGCTGATCGTGGTTGAGAAATATTTTTACGATAGACAAAATCTTTACGCTTGTAACAAGCCGCTTGTTTAAGACTAAGTTTATCGGATAGTAAAGTGTATGAAGGTTATAGGAGGTACCTTTGCCACTCAACATACACACAGAATTATTATTTTTTGTTGCTCAACGATCGCACAAGGTACAATGTATGGCAACCATTAACAACTACTAGCTAGATAGACAATGGTACTACGAGACAACATACAGAATAACAAAATATCATCGATATCAGCACAGTCATGTATGAGTGATCTGGTCTCGCATTTGGAATAAAGTATAAATAAATTGACCTACGTAGGCGGATATATGAGTTGAAAATTAGAGCAGTGTATGGAAAATATCGTTCTGTGACCAGAATGGGAGACGCTTTGGTTCTTATCTTCTCTCTCTTTACTGTAGGTAGGGCAGGTTTTAACAGAATTCATCTTCGCAGATGATAAATCATTTATGACGTAAAGGTAATTTATTACTGTCATCATAACAGTGTGAGATTACATCTTATCATTTAATGACGTCAATGTATGAAGATAATGGATGTCCAGTACAAAATAGCTGTCTATTATTCAACAATCACTGTCTATTTCTGTAGCGACTGGTGGTAAACCAGAGACATTAGTCTGAATAATGGATGACAACTATTGATCACTTCTGCCATTTCTGTGTCCTGACAATGTCACGATAACCTGTAAACTATGTATCTCTTGCGTTTTATGTTTCCAGTCAGGTGTCCAGTTGTGTTCGGCTTCAGAGATTATGACTGGATACCAGGCTATTTTTTTCATACACTCTTTACTTCAGTTATTGGAGCATGGGTAGAAGGAACATGGACCGAATAAAGTTCTAACCTATTGAGGCATATAGTTTATAGTGCACCGTATTGGTCATGCAGGGCGAATGTCAGACGATTCAGCACAAGGACAATTCGGCACCAGGACAGTTCGGCCCCTGGCAGGACAATTCGGCCCCTGGCAGGACAATTCGGCCCCTGGCAGAACGATTCGACCCCTGGCCCAGGAACGATATTTTTAGTCTGAAAATGCTAAATATCCCAAAATTTAACATTCCGCAGTTGTGCATGCCAAAAGTGTGAATGAAGTCCTGTCGACATACATGTATGCCCAAGGCGTCCCCATTGCACATTTATGTCACTTTATCTAATTATTTACTCGTTCACAGGGGCTAAAAGTGTAGTTTTGGGACTAAAAGTCCCCCAAAATCCCAAATTAAGTAAGTTTAAAGTAATTTGTGCCAATATCAATGAAGTCCTGTGGATACATGTCTTACGCACCTATTTCAGGTCATTTGGTCATGCAAGTCTGTATATGAGCAAAAACTATACATTTCCGTATACATTTCGCGAAAATTCCCAAACTCAGAAGGCCAGGGATTCCATTCGTCTTTCGGAAGGGACGTAAAGCGGGGGTCCCGGTTTTAGAGGAGGTGCCCCGAGTACGTAAAACAGCCTCATTACTCAGATTGGGTACCTACAACTGTACTGGCTACAATAATACACCAAGATGAATTCATATATATTTAATCTGTCTTGATCACTGTTACAAGTGGGCGACATTTGGGTGAATATGCCGCAGAGGTCATTACAGGTCAAATTCTTCTCCATCACAAATGAGCGAAAGACTGTCATGTCATGGTGGAAAATTGAGGTCTCTTCATAAATATTCCATGCAATGAGACGTCTTTATTGTGCTGCTGCAATATGTGTGTGTGATTGATGTTGTTGTGTGACAGTTTTCTAGTGGTGTAATTTACTTTGGTCAAGAGAATGCACTTCTGCTAATATGATTGACGTCCATACTGACATGCTTGGCATGAATGTTTTATAAATATGGTTGCCATCATTTAAACCTTTAAGCTAACAATAAGCATTTCAGTTTAAGTCTTTCCCACACAATATAGTGCACAGGGCGTCTATCCTCGTTCCTCCGCCCTTGGGCCACACAGCTGCCCAACAGTGAATGGGCAGGGAAGAATTACGTCATACAAGACAATGGACATGTCTAAACAAATGTGGCGGATGTAAATATGTTTATACATACATACTCAATAACCTCCTTGACCTGAGATAACGATCTGTTGCAATTTTTGCATCGATTTTAGCTTGATGTTATGTTATTACAAAACAATGTATATAATAACTTAAGATAAAGTTAATTAATTTTAAGATATTCCTCTCACATTGTCCTTATACATGGAGCACCAAATTCCGCAGCAATCCAGTCGAAATCTTGTTGTTAGTAACTTACAGATTATTCGCAGTACTAAAAGACCTTTATTGTACATTTGCCAAATTGAGCCAAGAACTAATCTCCAAGCAGATCCTACTATAGCATAAGATGGTATCAAAAGCTGCCAGAGGAGTGAAGACGGCCTAGGAGTGTGTTTGGCTACCGGAGTTGCTGATGACTCCCTTTGACCAGCTGTACTACTTAGCCAACTTTGCTACTATCTTATGACACTGGTAAATCTGCCTGGAGATTACCAAGTACAGGTCACAACAAATTTAAAACATGTTCTCAGTTGAAAAATACAAGGTAACTAGCTGTTAGACATCAAATACATTTACTACCTTTTACTTTTTCATACTACAAGCTCTACGTACAAAAGAGTCTAACAAATTATGACGTCGACGGTTGGCGACATAGACTTCCTGCAACTTATGATCAACTGCTCGCTGAGTCACGTGTTCTATCTGCATGACTTGACGTCAAGGATTGTCCATTCCTTGACAAAGACTGGTGCTGTTCAGTCGCCAATTTTGTGTTGGATATTACAGTTAAACGAGTGCAAGAAACCATGTACTTGACTGAAAACAGCGAATTGCATAGTTTGGCCCAACTGATCCAACTAGGTCAGCCTGCCCCAAATCTTCACCCCGTGAGAGCTCCACACGTTGAATGTGTGCTTGTGGTAGCAAGGTCAGGCGATATATTGCCCCTCTGAGGATATACATCCCAAGTTCCGGTAGCCAGGCCCCTGTATATCTGAACCCGCCTGAGTTTATCTCTCTCCACGACAACGCCTCGTATTTCAAACGAATTACGTCCTCCGTGCAGTGGGGTCAAAGGTTAGAGGGAGGAGCGGACTCCATACCGAGCTCCCCCGGCCTAGATTAGTGGAGTGTGGAGCTGTTCACGAAAGAGTTGAGGTCTAGTTCGGGCGCTGGTTGAGTGCTCTTCTTCAACAGACGTAGATATAACAGTTTTGGGACATTGTGACAGCTGTCTTCCACGGAATTCCGACGCAGGGCTATTATTCGTCCGAACAAAACCAGGGACGGAGCGTAGAATAGAGACAAGGCCGCGCAGTCGCTGAGGGAAGTTATTCAACTGCAGCGCCTCGACCTTTGCATAGTCCCACAACTAGCTGGCGGCATACGCAGAGTCTGGCTACCGAAATACTCGAAACTACTGGTTATTAGCAGCAAAGGTGGGTCGTCTTAGTCTCTTCCGTATTTACACAAAACATTTGTGATTCCCTTCGCTGTACATTTGGTGTTTATATCTTTTATGTATGAGTAAGATCACAGAATGAATGGACATATTTCACAGCTACGGGTAGAGTCGTACCACAAATAACATTTAGACTACGTGAGCGACATTGTGTACGTTCTGTGTATGCCTTTGGGGGTTTATATAATGTACACATTTAAATTGGGTTCATATTGTTGTATCAACAAGCTGTTACGGCCGGCAATGACACAGGGAGGTCGAGAAAATGTGTGATTAACTTTTGTGTGCCCTGCTTTATAATACCTGATCTGAGCAGAGCTGGCATTTAGCGACCTTACATTTTAGACAATGAGTTGTGACTGGGTATTTTGTCAACTTGACAGACCAACTGGCATTTACAGGTCAGTTCTGTTGGATTTGATGAATATTCAGTGACCTGTTTCTGTGAAAGGGTGATTTTGAAAGCTGTCTAGTTGTCTACGCAACGATTTGAAGAGATCGTGTTCTCTAAGAAGCTGAAATCAGACTGCTTACGCCAGAGACCTAATAGTTATTCACAGACACCCCTGGAAAGCTTCTGTCAGTCCTCTCCACGATTGAATTGCAGCTGCTCTCAAGAGGCAGTCAGCACGATGGATGGCCTTTCCCCATAGTGTTTGCTTGCTATTGTTGTCTTTCAATTCAGTAGCTTTTCAATGTAGGTCTCTCATGGGGCCGGGCGACCTCGTTTCGACCTCTGGCCTTCTACAACATTTCTTCTCTACCGAGTAGAAATAATTTTCTCACTGTCTGATGAGGGAAGCAGTCGGAGTTGTCAACAGACAAAATGGTGGGCGGTTGTCGCCATTTGTATTGGTTATCGTGGGTTCGTCGAGCCGGTTTGTTTACATCCGTGGTGAGAACAATAGTTCCTGCCTGTACCAGCCATTGTTGACTTGTTTACAGTTGGCTGATTATCTCCCGGGAGAAAACGTGTTTTGTGTGCTTGTGTGTGCGGCTTGTGGTCACTATCTCTTTTCTTAGGCAAATAAACTTGCAAATATGTCAATTGTTCTTCCTAGTCGTGATGTCGGCAATTACCAAGGATGGGTTTGATAGTAGTCTAAAAATAGCGTTGATGATTTTTATAGAATCTATTTCTGCAAAGGTCTACCGTTATAGACCTACGTTAGCCTACTTCAACTTGTTTGAAAACTTCTTTTTTCGAGCAAAATTATAGTTTGAATATCGAAAGATGGTCTGAAATGTTACATGCATATGTACTTGGTTATATTTCGTCTCTAGAAAAAAACACAGACGATACGTCAACTAAAGGAGCAAAATACAGTGAGGTTTTTTGACAGTACACCCAGTCACAGATATATTCCCCTTGTTGTTTCTGTGAGTTTCCACAAAAGAATGTTTGTACAAAAGAACGTTACCACACAAAGCGTGTCAAAAAGATCGTACCGTTCACCGTTCATTGTTTGCACGGTTATGTACCAACGCACGTACACGTTGGCTAACACGCCACGGTATTTTTCAAGTCACGAGTGTGCCGTCGTCAGCAAAAACTTGGCGACGGTTGTTACACTCAACATGTCCTTTGCACCGAGCAAGCAATATGGTACTAGTGGACTTGTCTCGAGTTCCCACGTCTTTGAAATCATTTAGAACATTCTGTGGTTTTGTAACTCTACGAGACTGATGTTTATATAACACTTGAGGTTTCAAATTTGTGGTAATACATTTTATTGATTTCCTTGAGGGCAATTCCTTACATAAACATTAAATACTTATGATAGAAGTGGGCCTTTATTAAATTGCCGATCTAAGGAACGATTAGATAGGAGAGCTTAACACGATTAAGATTACGCTGTAATTAGGTTTAGTCCAACCAATTGTGCTGAGCCAACCAGTGGCCCTTAATAATGATTGACAGGGTGTACTCAAGGTTCATAGGTCGTACGTTGGGTACTAACTAGTTCAAGGGTCCCGAGACTGTTCCGCGGTCTATTAAATTTTAATTGCATTAATGATACGCCAATGACCTGTCGTCGACCAAGAATGAATTAGAGACTGCTGTATCAAGTATTGCATTGTGAAAATACATGTAAATAGTGTATATCTAAAGTTCTAAACTAACGAAAGTATCAGAATTGGTGTTTTCACGAATTCAGTCCAAATTGCAAAATCGACGTTTTTCTATGTAGACATAACGGACGAATGTGGTCTAATGTATAACAGAACAGCTGTCTCAGTTTTTCCCCTGTACAGGGAGACGGGTCCTAGAGAAAACTCCGATCTGATCATAACATTGTAGTGTCTTCATTCATCGTTGTTGTTGTCAGTCTCTACCAGACTCCGGATCGCTGGAAAATCGTAGAAATGGAACAAATAGAGAGGAATATAACCGGCCAGGGAACGTGGATCGCGTG